>NC_042982.1:48379126-48568522 GCF_901001165.1 Salmo trutta | reverse complement strand
TCGCGCCCTCTCTCTCTCTCTCTCGCGCCCTCTCTCTCTCTCTCTCTCGCGCCCTCTCTCTCGCGCCCCTCTCTCTCTCTCTCTCGCGCCCTCTCTCTCTCTCTCTCTCGCGCCCTCTCTCTCTCTCTCGCGCCCTCTCTCTCTCTCTCGCGCCCTCTCTCTCTCTCTCGCGCCCTCTCTCTCTCGCGCCTCTCTCTCTCTCTCTCTCTCTCTCGCGCCCTCTCTCTCTCTCTCTCTCTCGCGCCCTCTCTCGCGCCCTCTCTCTCTCTCTCTCGCGCCCTCTCTCGCCCTCATCCTCGCCCTCTCTCTCTCGCCCTCATCCTCGCCCTCTCTCTCTCGCCCTCATCCTCGCCCTCTCTCTCTCTTTCGCCCTCTCTCTCTCAATTCAAAGGGCTTTATTGGCATGGGAAACATATGTTTACATTGCCAAAGCAAGTGAAATACACAATGAAAAATCAACGGTAAACACTACATTTACAAAATTGCCAAAAGAAAAGACATTTCAAGTGTCATATTATGTCTATATACAGTGTTGTAATGATGTGCAAATAGTTAAAGTACAAAAGGGAAAATAAATATGGGTTATATTTACAATAGTGTTTGTTCTTTACTGGTTGCCCTTTTTCTTTTGACAACAGGTCACAAATCTTTCTGCTGTGATGGCACACTGTGGTATTTCACCCAGTGTATATATGGGAGTTTATCAAAATTGGATTTGTTTTCAAGTTCTTTGTGGATCTGTGTATCTGAGGGAAATATGTGTCTCTAATATGGTCATACATTTGGCAGGAGGTTAGGAAGTGCAGCTCAGTTTCCACCTCATTTTGTGGGCAGTGTGTACATAGTCTGTCTTCTCTTGAGAGCCAGGTCTGCCAACAACATTCTAGTTTGCTCAGTTTTTTTGTTAATTCTTTCCAATGTGTCAAGTAATTCTCTTTTTGTTTTCTCATGATTTGGTTGGGTCTAATTTTGTTGCTGTCCTGGGGCTCTGTGGGGTCTGTTTTTGTTTGTGAATAGAGCCCCGGGACCAGCTTGCTTAGTGGACTCTTCTCCAGGTTCATCTCTCTGTAGGTGATGGCTTTGTTATGGAAGGTTTGGGAATCACTTCCTTTTAGGTGGTTGTAGAATTTAACGGCTCTTTTCTGGATTTTGATAATTAGCGGGTATCGGCCTAATTCTGCTCTGCATGCATTATTTGGTGTTTTACATTGTACACTGAGGATATGTTTGCAGAATTCTGCATGCAGAGTCTCAATTTGGTGTATGTCCCATTTTGTGAATTCTTGTTTGGTGAGTGGACCCCAGACCTCATAACCATGAAGAGCAATGGGTTCTATAACTGATTCAAGTGTTTTTAGCCAGATCCGAATTGGTATGTCAAAAATTGTTCCTTTTATTTTTTATTTATTTGACCTTTATTTAACCAGGTAGGCAAGTTGAGAACAAGTTCTCAATTACAATTGTGACCTGGCCAAGATAAAGCAAAGCAGTTCGACAACATACAAAAACACAGAGTTACACATGGAGTAAAACAACATACAATCAATGATGCAGTAGAAAAAAATAAGACTATATACAATGTGAGCAAATGATGTGAGATAAGGGAGGTAAAGGCAAAAAAGGCCATGGTGGCAAAGTAAATAAAGTATAGCAAGTAAAACACTGGAATGGTAGATTTGTAGTTTGAAGAAAGTTCAAAGTTAAAATATAAATAATATGGTGCAAAGGAGCAAAATAAATAAATAAAATAAATAAATACAGTAGGGGAAGAGGTAGTAGTTTGGGCTAAATTATAGATGGGCTATGTACAGGTGCAGTGATCTGTGAGCTGCTCTGATAACTGGTGCTTAAAGCTAGTGAGGGAGATAAGTGTTTCCAGTTTCAGAGATTTTTGTAGTTCGTTCCAGTCATTGGCAGCAGAGAACTGGAAGGAGAGACGACCAAAGGAGGAGTTGGCTTTAGGGGTGACCAGAGAGATATACCTGCTGGAGCGCGTGCTACAGGTGGGTGCTGCTATGGTGACCAGTGAGCGGAGATAAGGGGGGACTTTACCTAGCAGGGTCTTGTAGATGACCTGGAGCCAATGTGTTTGTCGACAATTATGAAGCGAAGGCCAGCCAACGAGCGTACAGGTCGCAGTGGTGGGTAGTATATGGGGCTTTGGTGACAAAACGGATGGCACTGTGATAGACTGCATCCAGCTTGTTGAGTAGGGTGTTGGAGGATATTTTGTAAATGACATCGCCGAAGTCGAGGATTGGTAGGATGGGCAGTTTTACGAGGGTATGTTTGGCAGCATGAGTGAAGGATGCTTTGTTGTGAAATAGGAAGCCAATTCTAGATTTAACTTTGGATTGGAGATGATTGATGTGAGTCTGGAAGGAGAGTTTACAGTCTAACCAGACACCTAGGTATTTGTAGTTGTCCACAAATTCTAAGTTAGAACCGTCCAGAGAAGTGATGCTGGACAGGCGGGCAGGTGCAGGCAGCGATCGGTTGAAGAGCATGCATTTAGTTTTACTTGTGTTTAGGAGCAGTTGGAGACCACGGAAGGAGAGTTGAATGGCATTGAAGCTCGTCTGGAGGGTTGTTAACACAGTGTCCAAAGAAGGGCCAGAAGTATACAGAATGGTGTCGTCTGCGTAGAGGTGGATCAGAGATTCACCAGCAGCAAGAGTGAAATCATTGATGTATACAGAGAAAAGAGTTGGCCCAAGAATTGAACCCTGTGGTACCCCCATAGAGACGGCCAGAGGTCCGGACAGCAGGCCCTCCGATTTGACACACTGAACTCTGTCAGAGAAGTAGTTGGTGAACCAGGCGACGCAATCGTTTGAGAAACCAAGGCTACTGAGTCTGCCGATGAGGATGTGGTGATTAACAGAGTCAAAAGCTTTGGCCAGGTCAATGAATACGGCAGCACAGTATTGTTTCTTATCGATGGCGGTTACGATGTCATTTAGGACCTTGAGCGTGGCTGAGGTGCACCCATGACCAGCTCTGAAACCAGATTGCATAGCGGAGAGGGTGCGGTGGGATTCGAAATGGTCGGTAATCTGTTTGTTGACTTGGCTTTCGAAGACCTTAGAAAGGCAGGGTAGGATGGATATAGGTCTGTTGCAATTTGGGTCAAGAGTTTCATCTCCTTTGAAGAGGGGGATGACAGCAGCTGCTTTCCAATCTATGGGAATCTCAGACGATTGGAAAGAGAGGTTGAACAGGCTAGTAATAGGGGTTGCAAAAATTTCGGCAGATAATTTTAGAAAGAAAGGGTCCAGATTGTCAAGCCCAGCTGATTTGTAGGGGTCCAGATTTTGCAGCTCTTTCAGAACATCAGCTGAATGCATTTGGGAGAAGGAGAAATGGGGGAGGCTTGGGCGAGTAGCTGTGGGGGGTGCAGTGCTGTTGAATGCAGTAGGGGTAGTTAGGTGGAAAGCATGGCCAGCCGTAGAAAAATGCTTATTGAAATTCTCAATTATAGTGGGCTTATCGGTGGTGACTGAGTTTCCTATCCTCAGTGCAGTGGGCAGCTGGGAGGAGGTGTTCTTATTCTCCATGGACTTTACAATGTCCCAAAACTTTTTAGAGTTTGAGTTGCAGGAAGCAAATTTCTGTTTGAAAAGCTAGCCTTGGCGTTTCTAACTGCCTGTGTGTATTGGTTTCTATACTTTTGATGGCGTAGACTTCTTGCCTTGTCTCTCAGATCATTCACAGCTTTGTGGAAGTTACCTGTGACGCTTATGTTTAGGCCGAGGTACGTATCGTTTTTTTTGTGCTCTAGATTCTACTGGAAGGATGGAATTTGTATTTGTGGTCCTGGAAACTGGACCTTTTTCAGAACACCAGTATATTTGTCTTACTGAGATTTTCTGTCAGGGCCCAGGTCTGACAGAATCTGTGCAGAAGATCTAGGTGCTGCTGTAGGCCCTCCTTGGTTGGGGACAGAAGCACCAGATCATCAGCAAACAGTAAACATTTGACTTCAGATTCAAGTAGGGTGAGGCCGGGTGCTGCAGACTGTTCCAGTGCCCTCACCAATTCATTGATATTCACTACCGGTCAAAGGTTTTAGAACACGTACTCATTTAAGACATGGTCACTCAATATGGAAAATGTCATGAAGACTCAGAGTTACCTCTGCTGCAGAGGATTTCATTAGAGTTACCAGCCTCAAAGTTCAGCCCAAATAAATACTTCACAGAGTTCAAGTAGCACACACATCTCAACATCAACTGTTCAGAGGAGACTGTGTGAATCAGACCTTCATGGTCTAATTGTTGCAAAGAAACCACTACTAAAGGACACCAGTAAGAAGAGACGTGCTTGGGCCAAGAAACACGATCAATGGACATTAGACCGGTGGAAATCTGTCCTTTGGTCTGATGAGTCCAAGAGATTTTTGGTTCCAACCGACGTGTCTTTGTGAGACTCGGTGTGGGTGAAATGATGATCTCTGCATATGTATTTCCCGCCGTAAAGCATGTAGGAGGAGGTGTGGGTGTCTTTGCTGGTGACACTGTGTGTGATTTATTTAGAATTCAAGGCACACTTAACAAGCATGGCTACCACAGCATTCTGCAGCGATACACCATCACATCTGGTTTTGGCTTAGTGGGACTATCATTTGTGTTTGAGTTTATTTATTTTTACTGGGAGAGTGCACATTAATCAACGTTTCAATAAAAGTGACGGTTTTAGCCAGCCAGCTAATTTTCAACCGCAGTCCCTGGGCAGGTTATTAAAAGCAATTACAATACAGACAATCAATGAGCAGTGAGCACACGCAGAGCAACATAGGACAAGCAAGATGTAGTGTACAGACAGAGCAATATAGAACAAGCAAGACGCAACATGGCACAAAAAGCAACAAGACAAAATCCATAAAAGCAACAAAGTGTTTCCACACTTCACAAGCTACAGACAACAAGGAAAGCGGCAATACACAGCTAGGGATTATGTTCACAAATCTGATTGACCTTTAGCCATGTCTTCATGTTTTTTTGTGAAAGTGTGATAGGTGGTGCAGTTATGTGTGTCTGATGGCAGTGTATTCCAGACATGGGAAGCTCTCACAGAGAAAGCGGATTTACTAAAGGTGCTTTTCCTTAAGGGAACTATACAGTCACCTCTCATGGCAGACCTTTTGGATCTGCTGCCATATGTTTGGGTTTTCTGTTTAACTAAAATACTGAGTGGAGGGGGAGCCATGCCATTTAGGATCTGGAATACAAGACATGCGTCGTTGTATTGCACAAGATTTTCCCAACTCAGGAGCTCAAGCTTTCTGAGGATGTAACAGTAATGATGGCTATTGGGCTTCCTATCAAGCACTTTGAGAGCCTGTTTATAGACAGACTGAATGGGTTTTATGTTGTACAGCAAGCTTGGGCCCAACTAGTCAAGCAGTATGTTAAGTACAGTTTTGCTACCTCTGTAGTCAAACAATTTCGTATAAATCGGAAATTAGCTAGGTTGAATTTGGTTATTTGAATTACCTTTTTCACCTGCTTTTTAAAAGAGAGGTTGGAATCAACTATGATGCCAAGGTACTTAAAATCAGATACCACCTGGAGCTTCTCTGTCACGCCCTGACCTTAGAGAGCAGCTTTATTTCTCTATTTGGTTAGGTCAGGGTGTGATGTGGGGTGGGCATTCTATGTTATCTATTTCTTTGTTTTGGCCGAATAGGGTTCCCAATCAGAGGCAGCTGTCTATCATTGTCTCTGATTGGGAATCATACTTAGGCAGCATTTTCCCACCTGTGTTTGTGGGTAGTTTTGTTATCTGCACCTGACAGAACTGTGGGCTTTCGTTTTCCCGTATGTTATTTTGTTTGAGTGTTTTTTGAGAATAAAGATCATGAACACTTACCACGCTGCGCTTTGGTCCACTCCTTCTGACGAAACCCGTTACATTCTCCCCTGACACATAGACATCTGGCTCAGTAGCATCTGTTGCCCTCTTTGTGAAGAACATGCAGACAGTTTTTTTCACATTGAGATGCAAACATGAGCCACTTTGTAACCTGGACCATTACAGTAGTGAGTTCTTGTGCAGCTTGTTGTTTGCTCTTTGCATGCACATATATCACTGTATCATCTGCATACATTTGAACTACAGACCCAGTACAGACAGAAGGCAGATCATTAATGTACAGGCTGAACAGGAGGGGCCCCAGTATTGACCCTTGGGGCACGCCCACATCATAGCTAAGAGTGGGCGACAGCTCATTGCTCACTCTAACACACTGAGTTCTGCCTTCAAGGTATGATTTCATCCATTTCAAGGCACCGGGGGGAAAAGTTGAACTTGGACAATTTTGTGATGAGAATCTCAGTATCAAAAGCCTTCTTTAGGTCCAGAAACACAGCCCCAACAATGACCCCTTTGTTCATCTTCGACTTCACATTTTCCAGAAGAAACCAGTTGGCTGTTTCTGTGGCGTGTTTCATTCTGAAGCCAACAGGACAATGACCCAACAAACCTCCAGACTGTGCAAGGGCTATTTGACCAAGAAGGAGAGTGATGGAGTGCTGCATCAGATGACCTGGCCTCCACAATCACCTGACCTCAACTAAATTGAGATGCTTTGGGATGAGTCGGACCGCAGTGAAGGAAAAGCAGCCAACAAGTGCTCAGCATATGTGGGAACTCCTTCAAGACTGTTGGAAAAGCATTCCAGGTGAAGCTGGTTGAGAAAATGCCAAGAGTGTGCAAAGCTGTCATCAAGGCAAAGGGTGGCTATTTGAAGTATTTCAAATATAAAATATATTTAGATTTTGTTTAACACTTTTTTGCTTACTACATGATTCCGCTGTGTTACTTCATAGTTTTGATGTCTTCACTATTATTCTACAATGTAGAAAATTGTAAAAATAAAAACCCTTAAATTAGTAGGTGTGTCCCAACTTGCATAAAGAAGTTCCTCCTCCTGTAATTTGTCCTTCATGAGTCGTTCTGTACAGCTGTTAATTTGACAGTATTATTAGAAAAAAATCCATCCAATTTGCGTCGGTTAGTGGAGATGGAGGAGACTGAAACAAAAACATATGCTTAAAGTTCTTTACTTCCTCTTTCAATATATCCTTTGGTGAATCATGGGTAACTCCATCATTTGTAACAAGTTTCAGTAAATTATTTTTGGTAGCATTTCTGTTGAAGATTGAAAAAATAATTTGGGGTCTTTTACCCCATATTCCATCCAGTTTGCTTTATTTTGTATAATATATTACAGTTGATCTTTCTTGAATAAGTTCCACCATTTCTTTTTGTTTTTCCTCTAACTTATTCTGTGCCTCTATGCTACAGTTTTTATTGCTATCTATCTGTACTGTTAGTACTTCCATTTCCTTTGTTTATATGGACTCTTTTGACAAATTGCTATTGTTTTATAGATGAGTACTGAATTGCATGGCCTCTAAAATCACATTTTAAAAGTGTTCCATACAATAAGGGGATCTGCTGTACCTATGTTATGTCGGAAAAAGTAAGTTGTAAATGATTTTGTCCTAGTTAAAAACAAGTTATGGTCCAGTAGGCCAATATCCTCGCCTATGTGGAAATTCGGTAAGAGTAATGTATATGCCAATTAATTGATGGTCTGACTGCATTCTGTCCCCCATCAACACTTTTTAAACTTTTGGTGTCAGAGAGAATGACATAAGAAAGGTGCCAAGAGAACTAGCTTGATTGAGCCTCTGCCATGTACAGTTGAAGTCGGAAGTTTATATACACCTCAGCCAAATGCATTTCAACTCAGTTTTTCACCAGTCAGTTAGGATCACCACTTTATTTTAAGAATGTGAAATGTCAGAATAATAGTAGTGATTTATTTCAGCTTTTATTTCTTTCATCACATTCCCAGTGGGTCAGAAGTTTACATACACTCAATTAGTATTTGGTAGCCTTGACTTTAAATTGTTAAACTTGGGTCAAACGTTTAGCCTTCCACAAGTTTCCCACAATAAGTTGGGTGAATTTTTGCCCAGTTCTCCTGACAAAGCTGGTGTAACTGAGTCTGAGTCAGGTTTGTAGGCCTCCTTGCTCGCACTCAATTTTTCAGTTCTGCACACAGACTTTCTATGGGATTGAGGTCAGGGCTTTGTGATGGCCACTCCAATACCTTGACTTTGTTGTCCTTAAGCCATTTTGCCACAACTTTGGAAGTTTGCTTGGGGTCATTGTCCATTTGGAAGACGCATTTGCGACCAAGCTTTAACTTCCTGACTGATGTCCTTAGATGTTGCTTAAATATATCCACATCATTGTCCTTCTTCTTCATGATGCCATCTATTTTGTGAAGTGCACCAGTCCCTCCTGCAGCAAAGCACCCCACAACATGATGCTGCCAACCTCGTGCTTCACGGTTGGGATGGTGTTCTTCGGCTTGCAAGCCTCCCCCTTTTCCCTCCAAACATAACGATAGTCATTATGGCCAAACAGTTCTATTTTTTTTTTTTCATCACACCAGAGGACATTTCTCCAAAAACTACGATCTTTGTCCCCATGTGCAGTTGCAAACCGTAGTCTAGCTTTTTTATGGCAGTTTTGGAGCAGTAGCTTCTTCCTTGCTGAGCGGCCTTTCAGGTTATGTCGATATAGAACTCGTTTTACTGTGGATATAGATACCTTTGTACCCGTTTCCTCCAGTATCTTCACAAGGTCCTTTGCTGTTGTTCTGGGATTGATTTGCACTTTTCGCACCAAAGTACGTTCATTTCTAGGAGACAGAACACGTCGCCTTCCTGAGCGGTATGACGGCTGCGTGGTCCCATGGTGTTTATACTTGCGTACTATTGTTTGTACAGATGAATGTGGTACCTTCAGATGTTTGGAAATTGTTCCCAAGGATGAACCAGACTTATGGAGGTCTACAATATTTTTCTGAGGTCTTGGCTGATTTCTTTTGATTTTCCCATGATGTCAAGCAAAGACGCACTGAGTTTGAGGATAGGCTTTGAAATACATCCACAGGTATACCTCCAATTGACTCAAATGATGTCAATTAGCCTTTAAGAAGCTTCTAAAGCCATGACATCATTTTCTGGAATTGTCCAAGCTGTTTAAAGGCACAGTCAACTCAGTGTATGTAAACTTCTGACCCACTGGAATTGTGATACAGTGAATTATAAGTGAAATAATCTGTCTGTAAACAGTTGTTTGAAAAATTACTTGTCATGCACAAAGTAGATGTCCTAACCGACTTGCCAAAACTATAGTTTGTTAACAAGAAAGTGGTTGAAAAACGAGTTTATGACTCCAACCTAAGTGTATGTAAACTTCTGACTTCAACTGTATATCTCACTAGGTCAGGATATTAAACCTCCTCCATATATCCACTAGTTCGAATATATTTGTGATTTCCTTAAGAGCATGAGAGATTGTGTGTAGTGTGATTTCCTTTATGGTCCATTGAGGTATTTAAAACAGTATTATAATCTCCCACCATAATAATAGTCTAGTGTTGCTTGTAGGGTTGATACATTATTATATATTTTCAAAGAAGCCAGGATCATCATTATTTGGACCGTATAGGTTAATGAGCCATATCTGTTTATGGTCCAATAACATATTTAAAATAATCCATCTAACTTGTGGATCTGTATGGACAATTTGCACATTTGGATCAAAATGACTGTTAATTAATATCGTCACCCCTTTTGAATTTCTTTGCACATGAGAGAAATATATTTTGTCCCCCCCATTCCTTCTTCCACACAACTTCATCTAAAATTGTTGAATGAGTTTCCTGTAAACGATAGATATTATATTCCTTCTCTTTTAGCCAGGTAAATACTGATCGTCTGTTCTTATTATCTGCTAGGTCATTACAATTATAACTGGCTATACTTATTTCACCACTTACCATAATGAGACAACTTTCAATTCTATTTATCAAAATATATGATTGTAAACTCACTATTAAAAAGTACCACAGTGATTGAGTGTCCATATAGCTGTACCATTATATTGGCATTGCTACTAACTAAATTCCAAGATGGCGCCGACAGAAAGGGATGCCTCGCTTCTAGTCTTTAGGAAACTTTTCAGTATATTGTTTTCACATTGTTAGCCCAGAAAATCTTAAGTGTTATTACATACAGCCTGGAAGAACTATTGGATATCAGACCGACATCAATTTACCACCACTACAACCAGGAATACAACTTCCCCTAATCGGATCCTTTTTCTGAACCACCCAGTGCATTTGAACTGATTCCAGAGACTGACCCAAAACAACGCCGCCAGAGAAGAGGAAGACGGAGCGGTCTTCTGGTCAGACTTCGGAGGCGTGCACACCACCCACCACTTCTGAGTATATTACTTGCTAATGTCCAGTCTCTAGATAACAAGGTTGACAAAATCAGGGCAAGGGTTGCTTTACAGAGAGACATCTGGGATTATAACATACTCAGTTTCACGAAAACATGGCTCTCTCGGGATATACTGTCGGAGTCGACACAGCCACCTGGATTCTTTGTGCGTCGCGCCGACAGGAATAAACAACACTTCGGGAAGAAGGGGGGTGTATGTTTTCATGATTAATGGCTCATGGTGTAATTGTAACAACATACAGGAACTCAAGTCCTTTTGTTCCTTATTATCTCCCAAGGGAATTATCATCCGGTTATTGTCACAGCCGTGTATATCCCCCCTCAAGCCGATACCACGATGGCCCTCAAGGAACTTTATTGGACTTTATGCAAACTGGAAACCAAATATCCTGAGGCTGCATTTATTGTAGCTGGGGATTTTAACAAAGCACATTTAAGAACAAGACTACCTACATTTTTATCAGCATATTGACTGTAGCACTCACCCTTGAAAAACGCTGGATCACTGCTACTCTAACTTCCGCAACGCATACAAGGACCTCCCCACCCTCCTTTTCGGCAAATCTGGAGTCACAATTCAACAGCTCAGACACGAGACATATGTGGTGGGGTCTACAGACAATCACGGACTACAAACGGAAAACCAGCCACGCCACGGACACCAATGTCTTGCTTCCAGACAAACTAAACTCCATCTTTGCCCGCTTTGAGGATAATACAGTGCCACCGACGCAATCTGCTACCAAGGACTGCGGGCTCTCCTTCTCCGTAGCTGACATTTAAATGTGTTATCCCTCGCAAGGCTGCCGGCCCAGACGACATCCCTAGCCATATCCTCAGAGCATGCGCAGACAAGCTGGCTAGTGTGTTTACAGACATATTCAATCGCTCCCTATCCCAGTCTACTGTCCCCACTTGCTTCAAGATGTCCACCATTGTTCCTGTACCCAAGAATGCAAAAGTAACTGAACTAAATGACTATCGCCCCATAGCACTCACTTCGGTCATCATGAAGTGCTTTGAGAGACTAGTCAAGGATCATTTCATCTCCACCTTACCTATCACCCTAGAACCATTTCAGTTTGCTTACCACCCCAATAGGTCCACAGACAATGCAATTGCCATCACACTGCACACTGCCCTATCCCATCTGGAAAGAGCAATACCTAGGTAAGAATGCTATTCATTGACTACAGCTCAGCATTCAAAACCATAGTACGCTCCAAGCTCTGTAGGTGATGGCTTTGTTAAGGAAGGTTTGGAAATCCCTTCCTTTTAGGTGGTTGTAGAATTTAACGGCTCTTTTCTGGATTTTGATAATTAGGGGGTATTGGCCTAATTCTGCTCTGCATGCATTATTTGGTGTTTTACTTTGTACACTGGGGATATTTTTGCAGAATTCTGCATGCAGAGTCTCAATTTGGTGTTTGTCCCATTTTGTGAATTCTTGTTTGGTGAGCGGACCCCAGACCTCACAACCATTAAGGGCAATGGGTTCTATAACTGATTCAAGTATTTGTTGCTAGATCCTAATTGGTATGTCAAATTTTATGTTCCTTTTGATGGCATAGAAAGCCCTTCTTGCCTTGTCTCTCAGATCATTCACAGCTTTGTGGAAGTTACCTGTGGTGCTGATGTTTAGGCCGAGGTATGAATAGTTTTTTGTGTGCTCTAGGGCAACGGCGTCTAGATGGAATTTGTATTTGTGCTCCTGGCAACTGGACCTTTTTTGGAACACCAGTATTTTTGTCTTACTGAGATTTACTGTCAGGGCCCAGGTCTGTCAGGGCCCATGTCTGACAGAATATGTGCAGAAGATCTAGGTGCTGCTGTAGGCCCTCCTTGGTTGGGGACAGAAGCACCAGATCATCAGTAAACAATAGATATTTGACCTCAGATTATAGTAGGGTGAGGCCGGGTGCTGCAGACTGTTCTAGTGTCCTTGCCAATTTGTTTGTATAGCAGACCCTCATGCCAAATTGAGTCAAAAGCTTTTTGAAATCAACAAATCATGAAGGTTTTGCCAATTATTATTTTTTTTTGTCAATTTGTCAATTAGGGTGTGCAGGATGCAGTCTGTCGTAAGGTAATTTGGTAAAACCAATTTGATATTTGCTCAGTACATTGTTTTCACTGAGGAAATGTATGAGTCTGCTGTTAATGATAAGGCAGAGGATTTCCTCAAGGTTGCTGTTGGTGCATATACCCCACGGTAGTTATTCTCCACTTTGTGGATTAGGGTGATCAGTCCTTGGTTTCAAACATTGGGGAAGATGCCAGAGCTGAGGATGATGTTTAAGTATAGCCAATTTGAATTTGTAGTCTGTATATTTTATAATTTCATTTAGCATGAACACCACAGGCCTTTTTGGGTTGGAGGGTTTTATTTTGTCCTGTAGTTCATTCAATGTAATTGGAAAATCCAGTGGGTTCTGGTAGTCTTTAATAGCTGATTCTAAGATTTGTATTTGGTTCTGTATGTGTTTGCAATATATTATTTGTTATAGAGCCAAAAAGATTGGAGAAGTGGTTTATCCATACATCTCCCTTTTGGATAGATCACTCTTCATGTTGTTCAGTGTTTTCCAATGTTCCCAGAAGTGGTTCGACTCTATGGATTCTTCAATTACATTGAGCTGATTTCTGACGTGCTGTTCCTCCTTTTTCCGTAGTGTATTTCGGTATTGTTTTAGTGATTCACCATAGTGAAGGTGTAGACTCAGGTTTTCTGGGTCTCTGTGTTTTTGGTTGGATAGGTTTCTCAATTTCTTTCTTAGGTTTTGGCATTCTTCATCAAACCATTTTGTCATTGTTTTTCATTTCTTAGGTTGTCTGCTTGACATTTTTAGATTTGATAGAGAAGCTGAAAGGTAAAATATATTATCTAGGCCTTCTACTGGTAAGTTTACACCATCACTATTACAGTGAAACGTTTTGTCCAGGAAGTTGTCTAAAATGAATTCTATTTGTTGCCTAATTGTTTTTTGGTAGGTTTCTACACTACTTTCCTTCCATCTATAGTATTTCTTAATATTATTCAGTTCCTTTGTATTTGATGCCTCATGATTGAGCATTGCTCTATTCAGGTAGACTGTGATTTTACTGTGATCTGATAGGGGTGTTGGTGGGCTGACTGAACGCTCTGAGAGACTGGGTGGAGGTCAGTGATAATGTAGTCTACTTCCAAGGGATGAGCTGTAGGTGTACCTACCATAGGAGCCCCCTCGAAACCTACCATTGACTATGTACAGACCCAGCGTGCGACAGAGCTGCAGGAGTTGTGACCAACTTTTGTAGGTTGTTTTGTCATAGTTGTCTAGGGGGGCATATTTGGGAGGGAATACTGTTACCTCCAGGTAGGTGTTTGTCCCCCTGTGTGCTGAGGGTGTCAGGTTATTGTCCAGTTCTGACATTTAGGTTGCCACAGACTAGTACATGTCCCTGGGCCTGGAAATGGTTGATCTCCCCCTCTAGGAGGGAGAAGCTGTCATCGTTAAAGTATGGGGATTCTATTGGGGGGATATAGGTAGCACACATGAGGGCATTTTTCTCTGTTGCGATCATTTCCTTTTGAATTTCTAGCCAAATGTAAATGTTCCTGTTTTGACTAATAGTGTGTTAGGTCTGCTCTATATCAAATTAGCATACCCCCTGAGTTTCTTCCCTGTTTTATTCCTGGTAGTTTGGTGGATAGGACTACCAGCTCTCTGTAACCTAGAGGGCAACCAGTGGGTCCATCTCCTCTATACCATGTCTCTTGTAGGATGACAATGTCTGTATTTCTAATTTCTCTGGTGAAGTCCAGGTTCCTGCTCTTTAGGCTAATGGAAGATGACCTCAGGCCTTAGATATTCCAGGACGAGATGGTGAAGGCTTTGTGTTCCATAAAGTATCCAACGTTGTTTTCGTGTGGTTTAGACCATGACAGTAGGTGTTTCTCTCTCTGTCTCTGTGTTTGCGGCGTCCTTCCCGTCCAGTGAAGCGCTGGTCTAGTTAAAGCCATCTGAATCAGGAAGTAGTGGTGTTGTTGTTAGCGGCCGATCATTAGCAGATCGTATTGTTGTGGCTCTGGCACAGGAGACCGTTTTCCTTCAGGAAGCCCAGAGCATTGAGAGGCCTGTTGGAGCACAATGGGTCCTGGGCAGGGAGGGCTCCAGTACTACAGCAATTTGTAGTCTGCATACGAAATGGCACCCTATTCATTAGTGTACTACCTTTCAAAAGTAGTGCACTACAGTATATAGAATAGGGTGCCATTTGGGACGTAGCCTTGGTCTGGTTCTTAGATCACGTTTAACTGTTACCGTGATGATGGCTAATAACCGTGTTCCTACATTATCCACATTCTTTCCATTGATGCTAACTGAATGGATGGCTGGACGGGAGTGGCCCGGATGGGATGGGGGGCCGTTTAGTGGGATGTTGGAAAGTTGCCCTGAATTGAGTAACCTGAGGAGAACCTGTAGCTGAACTATAGATGTTCATTCCTCTAACTTATTGTGTTGTTGTTTGTCTTTGTTATTGCATTGTGTTATTGTTGTTGTGTTTGTCTTTATTGCGTTGTTATTGTGTAGTGTTGTAATGTTATGATGTGTTGTAGTGTTGTGTTAGTGTGTTGTGTTGAAGTGTTATGTTATGTTGTGCTGTGTTGTTATTGTGTTATGTTGTTGTTAGTGTGTTGTGTTGTTGTGTTGAAGTGTTGTTATTGTGGGGTGTTCTGTTGTTGTGCTGTGTTATTGTTGCGTTAGTGTGTTATTGTGATGTTGTTGTGTTATTATTGTTTTGTGTTGTTGTGTTATTGTGGTGTTATCATGTCCTGGTGTGTTATTGTGTTTTTCTGTTATGTTATTGTGGTGTGCTGTTGTGTTATTGTGTGTTGTGGTGTTATAGTTTTGTGGTGTGTTATTGTGTAATAGTGTTGTTTTTTTTGTGTTGTGCTATTGTGTGGTGTGTTATCGTGTTATTGTTTTTTTTGTTGTGTTGTGTTTTGATTGTTGTGCATCTCTGCTCCCTTTTCTACTGTCGCGTGATAGGTTACAGTGTGCCCAGCTGCCCAATCAGGTCCTGGAGAGCATCAGCATTATCGACACGCCGGGGATCCTCTCAGGAGCGAAACAGAGGGTGAGCCGAGGTGAGAAGAGCAAGGCTCAGGAGTGGACGGGACAAGGTGAGGAGAGGGTAGAAGTAGGCGGTCACAGAGACACACCTGGTCAAGTCTCTCATCTGTATGTCATCATCATCAGCTAAAACAACTAGCCTTCATCCTTCCTCATCCCACCTGACCAGGCTAACCCTGTGACTGACCTCCATGTACTGTTTGAGGAAAGGAGACAGGGAGATGGGGCAAGGCATGCAACTCTCTGGGGTAAGGAGAGAAGCGATGAGAGAGAGGGAGAAAGGCAGAGCCCTGGAGAGTTCTTCAGATGCCTCCACCACATCTTGAAAGACACAGAGACACAGAGATTAAGACACAGAGACACAGATAAAGACACACATTAAGACACAAAGACATTAAAACCTGTTAGGGCTAGGGGGCAGTATTTACACGGCCGGATAAAAAACGTACCTGATTTAATCTGGTTACTACTCCTGCCCAGTAACTAGAATATGCATGTAATTATTGGCTTTGGATAGAAAACACCCTAAAGTTTCTAAAACTGTTTGAATGGTGTCTGTGAGTATAACAGAACTCATATGGCAGGCATAAACCTGAGAAGATTTCATGCAGGAAGTGGCCTGTCTGACTAGGAGTCGTTCTTCTTGTCTCTGTTTATTGAAGAGTGAGGATCTTAGCTGTAACGTGACACTTCCCACGGCTCCCATAGGCTCTCAGAGCCCGGGAAAAAGCTGAACGATATCAAGGCAGCCTCTGGCTGCAACGCATTATCGCCTTTGTCAAGTGGCCGATCAGAGGACAAAGGAATTAGGCGCGTGCCCGAGTCGACCCCGTGCTGTATTTTCTTTCGGCTGTTTACCTAATTGCAGATTCCCGGTCGGAATATTATCGCTTTTTTACGAGAAAAATAGCATAAAAATTGATTTTAAACAGCGGTTGACATGCTTCGAAGTACGGTAATGAAATATTTAGAAATCTTTGGTCACGAAATGTGCCGTGCGCATGACCCTTATTTACCATTGGGATAGTGTCTTGAACGCACGAACAAAACGCCGCTGTTGGAACATAACTATGGATTATTTTGGACCAAACCAACATTTGTTATTGAAGTAGAAGTCCTGGGAGTGCATTCTGACGAAGAACAGGAAAGGTAATCAAACTTTTCTAATAGTAAATCGGAGTTTGGTGAAGGCTAAACTTGCTGGGTGTCTAAATAGCTAGCCCTGTGATGCCGGGCTATCTACTTAGAATATTGCAAAATGTGCTTTCACCGAAAAGCTATTTTAAAATCGGACATATCGAGTGCATAGAGGAGTTCTGGATCTATAATTCTTAAAATAATTGTTATGCTTTTTGTGAACGTTTATCGTGAGTAATTTAGTAAATTCACCGGAGGTTTGCGGGGGGTATGCTAGTTCTGAACGTCACATGCTAATGTAAAAAGCTGGTTTTTGATATAAATATGAACTTGATTGAATAAAACATGCATGTATTGTATAACATAATGTCCTAGGTGTGTCATCTGATGAAGATCATCAAAGGTTAGTGCTGCATTTAGCTGTCTTCTGGGTTTTTGTGACATATATGCTAGCTTGAAAAATGGGTGTCTGACTATTTCTGGCTGGGTACTCTGCTGACATAATCTAATGTTTTGCTTTCGTTGTAAAGCCTTTTTGAAATCGGACAGTGTGGTTAGATTAACGAGAGTCTTGTCTTTAAAATGGTGTAAAATAGTAATATGTTTGAGAAATTGAAGTAATAGCATTTCTAAGGTATTTGAAAATCGCGCCACAGGATTCAACTGGCTGTTACGTAGGTGGGACGATTTCGTCCCGCCGGCCCTAGAGAGGTTAAGACACACATTAAGACACAAAGACACAAAGACACACAGAAAAGACACATTAACCTCTCTAGGGTAGGTGGCACCAAATCGTCCCACCTACGTAACAGCCAGTGGAATCCTGTGGCGCGTTATTCAAATACCTTAGAAATGCTATTACTTCAATTTATATCAAAAAACAGCTTTTTACATTAGCATGTGACGTTCAGAACTAGCATACCCCCGCAAACTTCAGGCGAATTTACTAACAATTTACTAAATTACTCACGATAAACGTTCACAAAAAGCATAACAATTATTTGAAGAATTATAGATACAGAACTCCTCTCTGCACTCGATATGTCCGATTTTTTTAAAATAGCTTTTTGGTGAAAGCACATTTTGCAATATTCTGAGTAGATAGCCCGGCATCACAGCGCTAGCTATTTAGACACCCAGCAAGTTTAGCCTTCACCAAACTCCGATTTACTATTAGAAAAGTTTGATTACCTTTGGTGTTCTTCATCAGAATGCACTCCCAGGACTTCTACTTCAATAACACATGTTAGTTTGGTCCCAAATAATCCATTGTTATATCCAAACAGCGGCGTTTTGTTTGTGCGTTCAAGACACTATCCGAAAGGGTAAATAAGGGGTACGAGCACAGCGCGTTTCGTGACAAAAAAATTCTAAATATTCCATTACCGTACTTCGAAGCATGTCAACCGTTGTTTAAAATCAATTTTTATGCCATTTTTCTCGTAAAAAAGCGATAATATTCCAACCGGGAATCTGCGTTTAGGTAAATAGACGAAAGAAAATAAAGCACAGGATCGACTCGTGCACGCGCCTAAGCCCATTATCCTCTTTTTATTTATTTATTTCACCTTTATTTAACCAGGTAGGCAAGTTGAGAACAAGTTCTCATTTACAATTGCGACCTGGCCAAGATAAAGCAAAGCAGTTCGACAACATACAACAACACAGAGTTACACATGGAGTAAACAACATACAGTCAATAATACAGTAGAAAAAAAAATAAGACTATATACAATGTGAGCAAATGATGTGAGATAAGGGAGGTAAAAGCAAAAAAATGCCATGGTGGCAAAGTAAATAAAGTATAGCAAGAAAAACACTGGAATGGTAGATTTGTAGTTTGAAGAAAGTTCAAAGTTCAAATATAAATAATATGGTGCAAAGGAGCAAAATAAATAAAATAAATAAATACAGTAGGGGAAGAGGTAGTAGTTTGGGCTAAATTATAGATGGGCTATGTACAGGTGCAGTGATCTGTGAGCTGCTCTGACAGCTGGTGCTTAAAGCTAGTGAGGGAGATAAGTGTTTCCAATTTCAGAGATTTTTGTAGTTCGTTCCAGTCGTTGGCAGCAGAGAACTGGAAGGAGAGACGACCAAAGGAGGAGTTGGCTTTAGGGGTGACCAGAGAGATATACCTGCTGGAGCGCGTGCTACAGGTGGGTGCTGCTATGGTGACCAGTGAGCGGAGATAAGGGGGGACTTTACCTAGCAGGGTCTTGTAGATGACCTGGAGCCAATGTGTTTGGCGACGATTATGAAGTGAAGGCCAGCCAACGAGAGCATACAGATCGCAGTGGTGGGTTGTATATGGGGCTTTGGTGACAAAACGGATGGCACTGTGATAGACTGCATCCAGCTTGTTGAGTAGGGTATTGGAGGCTATTTTGTAAATGACATCGCCGAAGTCGAGGATTGGTAGGATGGTCAGTTTTACGAGGGTATGTTTGGCAGCATGAGTGAAGGATGCTTTGTTGCGAAATAGGAAGCCAATTCTAGATTTCACTTTGGATTGGAGATGATTGATGTGAGTCTGGAAGGAGAGTTTACAGTCTAACCAGACACCTAGGTATTTGTAGTTGTCCACAAATTATAAGTTTGAACCGTCCAGAGAAGTTATGCTGGATGGGCGGGCAGGTGCAGGCAGCGATCGGTTGAAGAGCATGCATTTAGTTTTACTTGTGTTTAGGAGCAGTTGGAGGCCACGGAAGGAGAGTTGAATGGCATTGAAGCTCGTCTGGAGGGTTGTTAACACAGTGTCCAAAGAAGGGCCAGAAGTATACAGAATGGTGTCGTCTGCGTAGAGGTGGATCAGAGATTCACCAGCAGCAAGAGCGACATCATTTATGTATACAGAGAAAAGAGTTGGCCCAAGAATTGAACCCTGTGGTACCCCCATAGAGACTGCCAGAGGTCCAGACAGTAGGCCCTCCGATTTGACACACTGAACTCTGTCAGAGAAGTAGTTGGTGAACCAGGCGACGCAATCGTTTGAGAAACCAAGGCTACTAAGTCTGCCGATGAGGATGTGGTGATTAACAGAGTCAAAAGCTTTGGCCAGGTCAATGAATACGGCAGCACAGTATTGTTTCTTATCGATGGCGGTTACGATGTCGTTTAGGACCTTGAGCGTGGCTGAGGTGCACCCATGACCAGCTCTGAAACCAGATTGCATAGCGGAGAGGGTGCGGTGGGTTTCGAAATAGTCGGTAATCTGTTTGTTGACTTGGCTTTCGAAGACCTTAGAAAGGCAGGGTAGGATGGATATAGGTCTGTAGCAATTTGGGTCAAGAGTGTCACCTCCTTTGAAGAGGGGGATGACAGCAGCTGCTTTCCAATCTATGGGAATCTCAGACGACACGAGAGGTTGAACAGGCTAGTAATAGGGGTTGCAATAATTTCGGCAGATAATTTTAGAAAGAAAGGGTCCAGATTGTCAAGCCCAGCTGATTTGTAGGGGTCCAGATTTTGCAGCTCTTTCAGAACATCAGCTGAATGGATTTGGGAGAAGGAGAAATGGGGGAGGTTTGGGCGAGTAGCTGTGGGGGGTGCATTGCTGTTGAATGCAGTAGGGGTAGTTAGGTGGAAAGCATGGCCAGCCGTAGAAAAATGCTTATTGAAATTCTCAATTATAGTGGGCTTATCGGTGGTGACAGAGTTTCCTATCCTCAGTGCAGTGGGCAGTTGGGAGGAGGTGTTCTTATTCTCCATGGACTTTACAATGTCCCAAAACTTTTTAGAGTTGGAGTTGCACGAAGCAAATTTTTGTTTGAAAAAGCTAGCCTTGGCGTTTCTAACTGCCTGTGTGTATTGGTTTCTAACTTCCCTAAAAAGTTGCATATCGCGGGGGCAGTTCGATGCTAATGCAGAACGCCACAGGATATTTTTGTGTTGGTTAAGGGCAGTCAGGTCTGGGGAGAACCAAGGGCTATATCTGTTCCTGGTTCTAAATTTCTTGAAAGGGGCATGCTTATTTAAGATGGAGAGGAAGGCATTTTTAAAATATAACCAGGCATCCTCTACTGACGGGATGAGGGATGATGAGGCCACTTGATGATGAGGCCACTTGCCAAAAGCGCAAATGTGTTTCAGCCTGGGGCTGCCTCGATATCATTCAGCTTTTACCCGGGCTCTGAGAGCCTATGGGAGCCGTAGGAAGTGTCACGTTACAGCAAAGATCCTCAGTCATCAATAAACAGAGACAAGAAGAACAAGATCTTGTCAGAGAGGGCACTTCCTGTAAGGAATCTTCTCAGGTTTTTGCCTGCCATATGAGTTCTGTTATACTCACAGACACCATTCAAACAGTTTTAGAAACTTTAGGGTGTTTTCTATCCAAAGCCAATAATTATATGCATATTCTAGTTACTGGGTAGGAGTAGTAACCAGATTAAATCGGGTATGTTTTTTATCCGGCCGTGTAAATACTGCCTCCTAGCCCTAACTGGTTTTAAGACACACATTAAGACACAAAGACACACAGACAAAGACACATTAAGACACACACACACACACACACACAGACACTTAGACAAACACGGATATATAAAGACACACACACACACAGAGATAAAGACACACACACACACACACACACACACACACACACACACACACACACACACACACACACACACACACACACACACACAGATAGATAAAGACACACACACACACACACACACATATAGATAAAGACACACCCACGGATAGATAAAGACACACCCACGGATAGATAAAGACACACCCACGGATAGATAGACACACATAGATAAAGACCCTCCCTTTCCCATCTCTTCCTCCACCCTTCCATCCCTTCCTCCTCCTCCTCTTCCTCCACCCTTCCCCTCCCATCTCTTCCTCCAACCTTCCCCTCCCATCTCTTCCTCCACCCTTCCCCTCCCATCTCTTCCACCCTTCCCCTCCCATCTCTTCCTCCAACCTTCGCCTCCCATCTCTTCCTCCACCCTTCCCCTCCCATCTCTTCCACCCTTCCCCTCCCATCTCTTCCTCCAACCTTCGCCTCCCATCTCTTCCTCCAACCTTCGCCTCCCATCTCTTCCTCCACCCTTCGCCTCCCATCTCTTCCTCCACCCTTCGCCTCCCATCTCTTCCTCCACCCTTCCCCTCCCATCTCTTCCTCCACCCTTCCCCTCCCATCTCTTCCTCCACCCTTCCCCTCCCATCTCTTCCTCCACCCTTCCCCTGCCATCTCTTCCTCCACCCTTCCATCCCTTCCTCCTCCTCCTCCACCCTTCCATCCCTTCCTCCTCCTCCTCTTCCTCCACCCTTCCCCTCCCATCTCTTCCTCCACCCTTCCCCTCCCATCTCTTCCTCCACCCTTCCCCTGCCATCTCTTCCTCCACCCTTCCATCCCTTCCTCCTCCTCCTCTTCCTCCACCCTTCCCCTCCCATCTCTTCCTCCGCCCTTCCCCTCCCATCTCTTCCTCCGCCCTTCCCCTCCCATCTCTTCCTCCGCCCTTCCCCTCCCATCTCTTCCTCCGCCCTTCCCCTGCCATCTCTTCCTCCGCCCTTCCCCTGCCATCTCTTCCTCCGCCCCTCCCATCTCTTCCTCCGCCCTTTCCCTGCCATCTCTTCCTCCGCCCTTTCCCTGCCATCTCTTCCTCCGCCCTTTCCCTGCCATCTCTTCCTCCGCCCTTCCCCTGCCATCTCTTCCTCCGCCCTTCCCCTGCCATCTCTTCCTCCGCCCTTCCCCTGCCATCTCTTCCTCCGCCCTTCCCCTCCCATCTCTTCCTCCGCCCTTCCCCTCCCATCTCTTCCTCCGCCCTTCCCCTGCCATCTCTTCCTCCGCCCTTCCCCTGCCATCTCTTCCTCCGCCCTTCCCCTGCCATCTCTTCCTCCGCCCTTCCCCTGCCATCTCTTCCTCCGCCCTTCCCCTCCCATCTCTTCCTCCGCCCTTCCCCTCCCATCTCTTCCTCCGCCCTTCCCCTGCCATCTCTTCCTCCGCCCTTTCCCTGCCATCTCTTCCTCCGCCCTTTCCCTGCCATCTCTTCCTCCGCCCTTTCCCTGCCATCTCTTCCTCCGCCCTTTCCCTGCCATCTCTTCCTCCGCCCTTTCCCTGCCATCTCTTCCTCCGCCCTTTCCCTGCCATCTCTTCCTCCGCCCTTTCCCTGCCATCTCTTCCTCCGCCCTTCCCTGCCATCTCTTCCTCCGCCCTTCCCTGCCATCTCTTCCTCCGCCCTTCCCTGCCATCTCTTCCTCCGCCCTTCCCCTGCCATCTCTTCCTCCGCCCTGCCATCTCTTCCTCCGCCCTGCCATCTCTTCCTCCGCCCTGCCATCTCTTCCTCCGCCCTGCCATCTCTTCCTCCGCCCTGCCATCTCTTCCTCCGCCCTGCCATCTCTTCCCCCGCCCTGCCATCTCTTCCCCCGCCCTGCCATCTCTTCCCCCGCCCTGCCATCTCTTCCCCCGCCCTGCCATCTCTTCCCCCGCCCTGCCATCTCTTCCCCCGCCCTGCCATCTCTTCCCCCGCCCTGCCATCTCTTCCCCCGCCCCGCCATCTCTTCCCCCGCCCCGCCATCTCTTGCCCCGCCCCGCCATCTCTTGCCCCGCCCCGCCATCTCTTGCCCCGCCCCGCCATCTCTTCCTCCGCCCTTCCCCCGCCCCGCCATCTCTTCCTCCGCCCTCCCATCTCTTCCTCCACCCTTTCTCCAACTTCATTGTGTATCACAGTTCAACATTCATAATTTTTTTTCAGCATTTTTTTTTGTTCTCAGCATGTTGCAAATCTAAAAATGTAAGACTCATCTATTTTTCGCTATAATCTATTAATCATCTGATAGACCCTGTCTGTGTTCCCTGACCCCTAACTCTCTTCAGGCTATGACTTCCCAGCGGTGCTGCGATGGTTTGCAGAGCGCGTTGACCGCATCATCCTCCTGTTCGACGCCCACAAGTTGGAGATCAGTGACGAGTTCTCCGAAGCCATCGGAGCGCTGCGGGGTAACGAGGAGAAACTGCGTGTGGTCCTGAACAAGGCTGACATGGTGGGAACACAACAGCTGATGAGAATCTACGGAGCTCTAATGTGGTCTTTGGGCAAGGTGAGAGGAGACTGACCTTTATTCATCTCCAAGGGAAATGACTTTCCTACAGTCATAGTAAAAACAATACAGACCTATACACAGTGGTGACCTGTCATTCAGGGCAGGTCTACCATAGCTTTGATTGGACTGATCATGCCAACATCATATTTTCAAGATCTAAGCTAGCGGTCATCATCATGAATCAAGTCGACAACCTACTGCCAAATTCTTTTCAATCCTCAATCATACGAAGAGAAATTATGAAGAGATATTATAGATAAAATGTACCGGTGCTCATTGGCCATTGGACAAACATTACAAAACAAGTTGGAAATTGCAAATTCAACAATGAGTGGTTTGGAAGGAATCAGTGGCTAACTGCAAGCGTTGCAAAGCAATCACTAACCTGTTATTCAGTGGAGAGGGTGTGTGGTCCAAGTCTGGGTTTAAGGGTCTCTTTTCCAAGCTTAAAAGGATAAACATTCAACACCATGGGCCAGAAAAGGTTGAATACATTGGCCATCCAGTCAATCCAGAATGACTTCTGCTAAGTTCAAAACAACTGGAAACTCGGAACTGGGAAATCTCAGACTTCAGTGAGTTCAAGAAAAAAATGATCTCCGACTGGGAAAATACGTTTTGAACAATCATCCAACTCGGTATTCCAAGTCGTGAACTCTGGCCTCTTTCTGGAGCTCTGATCTGAAGATCACTGATGTCATGATTCAACCTTGTTTTCTTCAGAGTTTCCAGTTGTCTTGAAAGCACCATAAATGCAGAGAATGCCAGACTTTGATGACAAAATTTGTCCACAAAGGACTGCCACACCCCCTTCCTGTTCATGTGAACACAGCACAACAAGGTGAGTCCAGAAATGTATTTTATGCTGCTGCATAAATGATGTAATATGCCAGGGAGATATGAAGGGGGATACCTAGTCAGTTGTACAACTGAATGCATTCAACTGAAGTGTGTCTTCTGCATTTAACCCAACAATCAGTACTGTAGCTAAGAAAGTAATACTAAGTGTATGTTGTGTAGTAAGCTGTTAGTGCAGGCATGGTCCTTGGAGGCTTGATTGGTGTCACTTTTCTCCCATCCCTAGCAAACACAGCTGATTTCAACTAATTGCATTTTTAACTGAAGACCGTGATTAGGTGATTATTGGAGTCAGGTGTGTTAGCTGGGGCAAAAGTGTGACACCAATCAGGCCCCCGAGGACTGGAGTTGCCCAGGGCTGTGTTAGTAGCTCATGTGCCTCACCCTAATAATTTAGTTCCTTTCCCCCTCAGAACTTAGCCTACTGTTCTGACTTGGTGGTTCACATGTAGCCTGTTTTAGAAAAATGTCATCGAATATTGTAAGACCCTTTATTTATCATACGGATCTGACTTAGTGTACAGGAAGAATACTGTAAGAATGGCCCATGTTCTGAATTCTGTCGCAGTGCATTTAAAAAGTGCTGAGCAAATTGTCTTAATCGAAATTACGGATTGCCTCTTATCCGCTTGTCGTCGCCTTATGCCATAGTTTGTACATATCAATTGTCAGTAGAAACCACATTTGTTTAAGCGAGTCAGCCATATCACCTATGTTTTTTTTAAAGGCAGTAAATGAGGCTGAATGAATTGTTTCGCTGCCAGACAAGGCTCTGCTGATAGCCAGGTGTAGCAGTGGTAAGGATTCACTCCATGGTGCTGACAAGAAAGCTCTGCCCTTCAGACAGCTTTATGTAGAGGCCCTAACAGCTTTATGTAGAGGCCCTGACAGCTTTATGTAGAGGCCCTGACAGCTTTATGTAGAGGCCCTGACAGCTTTATGTAGAGGCCCTGACAGCTTTATGTAGAGGCCCTGACAGCTTTATGTAGAGGCCCTGACAGCTTTATGTAGAGGCCCTGACAGCTTTATGTAGAGGCCCTGACAGCTTTATGTAGAGGCCCTGACAGCTTTATGTAGAGGCCCTGACAGCTTTATGTAGAGGCCCTGACAGCTTTATGTAGAGGCCCTGACAGCTTTATGTCGAGGCCCTTGGCAGCTTTATGTCGAGGCCCTTGGCAGCTTTACGTCGAGGCCCTTGGCAGCTTTACGTCGAGGCCCTTGGCAGCTTTACGTCGAGGCCCTTGGCAGCTTTACGTCGAGGCCCTTGGCAGCTTTACGTCGAGGCCCTTGGCAGCTTTACGTCGAGGCCCTTGGCAGCTTTACGTCGAGGCCCTTGGCAGCTTTACGTCGAGGCCCTTGGCAGCTTTACGTCGAGGCCCTTGGCAGCTTTACGTCGAGGCCCTAACAGTCTGTGATCACTGTTTGTCACCGTTATAGTGCAATTCATGTGTTGTGTAGTGGCTTTGCTGGCATGCATCTAAAAAATATTTGGAGTTTGCCCCACCAAGATTTAAATGCTAAAATCGCCACTGCCAATACATAGTCAAAACAATCACTAAACAATAAATATTCACCCAGTTCCTTCAGAAAGGGTTGAAACCCCTTGACGTTTTCCACATGTTGTTGTGTTACAGCCTGAGTTTGTGTCACTGGCCTAAACACAATACCCCATAATGTCAAAGTGGAATAATGTTTTTAGATATTTTTACAAATTAATAAAACATGAAAAGCTGAAAAGTCTTGAGTCATTAAGTATTCAACCCCTTTGTTATGGCAACCCTAAATACGTTCAGGAGTAAAAATGTGCTTAACAAGTAACATAAGTTGCATGGGCTCACTCTGTGTACCATAAAAGTGTTTAACATAATTTTTTTTATGAATACCTCGTCTCTGTATCCCACAAATACAATTATCTGTAAGTTCCCTCAGTCGAGCAGTGAATTTCAAACAGATTCAACCACAAAGACTAGGGAGGTTTTCCAATGCCTCGCAAAGAAGGGTAGATGGGTAAAAATTAAAACGGCAGATATTGAATATCCCTTTGAGCATGGTGAAGTTATTAATTACACTTTGGATAAGGGGGGTTATACTAAGCTAACATATGGAATTATAGCTATTTGATTTTGAATTGAAGGACCCCTTTAGGTATAAAATGTGTGTATATACTTTTTGGAGGGATGAAACATTGAATTTGGCCTTACTGCTATTAGCCCACAGAAACACATTGAATTTGGCCTTACTGCTATTAGCCCACAGAAACACATTGAATTTGGCCTTACTGCTATTAGCCCACAGAAACACATTGAATTTGGCCTTACTGCTATTAGCCCATAGAAACATGGAAAAACAAATAGTAAAAAAATAGATCAAAAGGAAGTGTGTTTGAAAGTTGTTTGTCCTACAGTATATCTGAGAGATATAAGAAATATCAGGAAAATGTTTTTGTATATTTTTTGGACGGATATTTAACCATCTTCTTTGGCAGTAAACTATCTCCATATATACTTCATTTTTTTTTACTGGTACCGGGCTACCTTCAGTCTAGTCCTAGAGCAAAACAATTGACACGTACGTGTTCCTCTCTATGGGAAGGTGACCATCTATGAAAAGTCTCACCTTTCTACAGACTAGTCCCGTGACACTTGTTGGGGTCGTAGAGAAAAACGGAGAACATCATCGTGGTCGTGAGAGTCATCTTTCTATAGAGTGGTCTGTTTTTTGGGATGTCTCATGGTCTGACAAACACCGTTGTAGCTCGGCCACCTTTCCCCGCAGATGCGGAAGGCCGCCATTTGCGGACGTTTTCACTTTGTCATTATCGGGTATTGTGTGTAGATGGGTGACAAAACATATATTTTAATACATATTGAATTTGTAACACAACAAAAAGTGGAATAAGTCAAGTGTAATGAATACTTTCTGAAGGTACCAGGGTCAAGTTAAAAACTACAGAACTAACATGAAAAAGTGCATCTAAAGGGTTGTGTTGAGTGGGTATAACACCTAAAGGGTTGTGTTGAGTGAGTAGCGTGTATTGGTGACAGAAGTCAGGCGCAGGAGAGCAGAACTGGGTAATAACCAGAGATTTATTAAACAAAACCATCGGCATCCAGAACAACAAGATAAATGGGCATAAAAATAACCTGTAGTGCGCTCACGCGGAACGTGCACAAGCACTACAATAAACAATCCCACACAAAGACATGGGGGGGAACAGAGGGATAAATACACAACAAGGAATTGAGGGAATTGAAACCAGGTGTGAGGAAAAACAAGACAAAATACATGGAAAATGGTCTGATGATGGCTAGAAGACTGGCAACGCCGAGCGCCGTCCGGACAAGGAGAAGACCCGACTTCGGCGGAAGTCGTGACACCAAGATAAAGCATAGTAATTCGACACATACCACAGCACTGAGTTACACATGGAATAAACAAAACATACAGTAGAAAAAGAAAAGTCAATATAAAGTCTATATACAGTGAGTGCAAATGTGGAGAGTTAAGGCAATAAATAGGCCATGGTGGCGAAGTAATTACAATACAGCAATTAAACACTGGAATGGTAGATGTGCATAAGATGAATGCGCAAGTAGAGATACTGGGGTGCAAAGGAGCAAGATGAATAAATACAGTATGGGGATGAGGTAGATAATGGGCTGTTTACAGATGGGCTATGTGCAGTAATCTGTGAGCTGCTCTGACAGCTGGTGCTTAAAGCTAGTGAGCGAGATATGAGATATGCAGTTCGTTCCAGTCATTGGCAGCAGAGAACTGGAAGGAAAGGCGACCAAAGGAGGACTTGGCTTTGGGGGTGACCAGTGAGATATACCTGCTAGAGCGGGTGCTACGAGTGGCTGCTGAGATAAGGCGGGGCTTTACCTAGCAGAGACTTGTAGATAACCTGTAGCCAGTGGGTTTGGCGACGAGTATGAAGCGAGGGCCAACCAATGAGAGCATACAGGTTGCAGTGGTGGGTAGTGTATGGCGCTTTGACAAAACAGATGGCACTGTGATAGACTGCATCCAATTTGTTGAGTAGAGTGTTGGGGGCTATATTATTGACGACATCGCTGAAGTCGAGGATCGGTAGGATGGTCAGTTTTAGGAGGGTATGTTTGGCAGCATGAGTGAAGGATGCTTTGTAGCGATATAAGAAGCCAATTCTAGATTTAATTATGGATTGGAGATGCTTAATGTGAGTCTGGAAGGAGAGTTTACAGTCTAACCAGACACCTAGGTATTTGTAGTTGTCCACGTATTCTAAGTCAGAGCCGTCCAGAGTAGTGATGCTGGACGTGTGGGCAGTGATCGATTGAATAGCGTGCATTTAGTTTTACTTGCGTTTAAGAGCAGTTGGAGGCTACGGAAGGAGAGTTGTATGGCATTGAAGCTCGTCTGGAGGTTAGTTAACAGTGTCCAAAGAATGGCCAGAAGCATACAGAATGGTGTCATCTGCGTAGAGGTGGATCAGAGAATCACCAACAGCAAGAGCAACATCATTGATGTATACAGAGAAGAGTCGGCCCAAGAATTGAACCCTTTGGCACCCCCATAGAGACTGCCAGAGGTCCGGACAACAGGCCCTCCGATTTGACACACTGAACTCTATCTGAGAAGTAGTTGGTAAACCAGGCGAGACAGTCATTTGAGAAACCAAGTCTGCCGATAAGAATGTGGTGATTGACAGAGTCGAAAGCCTTGGCCAAGTCAACGAATACGGCTGCACAGTAATGTCTCTTATTGATGGCTTTTATGATGTCGTTTAGGACCTTGAGTGTGGCTGAGGTGCACCCATGACTAGCTCTGAAACCGGATTGCATAGCGGAGAAGGTATGGTGGGATTCGAAATGGTCGGTAATCTGTTTGTTAACTTGGCTTTCGAAGACCTTAGAAAGGCAGGGTAGGATAGATATAGGTCTGTAGCAGTTTGGGTCTAGAGTGTCTCCCCCTTTGAAGAGGGGGATGACCGCGGCAGTTTTCCAATCTTTGGGATCTAAGACGATACGAAAGAGAGGTTGAACAGGCTAGTAATAGGGGTTGCAACAATTCCGGCAGATAATTTTAGAAAGAGAGGTTCCAGATTGTCTAGCCCGGCTGATTTGTAGGGGTCCAAATTTTGCAGCTCTTTCAGAACATCAGCTATCTGGATTTGGGTGAAGGAGAAATGGTGGGGACTTTGGCGGGTTGCTGTGGAGGGTGCCGGGCAGTTGACCGGGGTAGGGGTAGCCAGGAGGAAAGCATGGCCAGCTGTAGAGATATGCTTATTGAAATTCTCAATTATAGTGGATTTATCAGTGGTAAGTGTTTCCTAGCCTCAGAGCAGTGGGCAGCTGGGAGGACGTGCCCTTATTCTCCATGGACTTTAGTGTCCCAGAACTTTTTTGAGTTTGTACTACAGGATGCAAATTTCTGTTTGAAAAATCTAGCCTTAGCTTTCCTAACTGCCTATGTATATTTGTTCCAAACTTCCCTAAAAGGTTGCATATCACGGGGGCTATTCAATGCTAATGCAGAATGCCACAGGATGTTTTTGTGCTGGTCAAGAGCAGACAGGTCTGGAGTGAACCAAGGACCATATCTATTCCTTGTTCTAAATTGTTTGAGTGGGGCATGCTTATTTAAGATGGTGAGGAAGGCACTTTTAAAGAATAGCCAGGCATCATCTACTGATGGGATGAGGTCAATGTCATTCCAGGATACCCCGACCAGGTCAATTAGAAAGTCCTGCTCGCAGAAGTGTTTTAGGGAGCGTTTGACAGTGATGAGGGGTGATCGTTTGGTTACAGACCCATTACGGATGCAGGCAATGAGGCAGTGATTGCTGAGATCTTGATTGAAAACAGCAGAGGTGTATTTGGAGGGTGAATTAGTTAGGATGATATCTGAGGGTGCCCGTGTTTATGGATTTGAGGTTGTACCTGGTAGGTTCAGTGATAATTTGTGTGAGATTGAGGGCATCAAGCTTAGATTGTAGGATGGTCGGGGTGTTAAGCATATCCCAGTTTAGGTCACCTAGTAGCACAAGCTCAGAAGATAGATGGGGGGAAATCAATTCACATATGGTGTCTAGGGCACAGTTGGGGGCAGAGGGTGGTCTATAGCAAGTGGCAACAGTGAGAGACTTGTTTCTGGAAAGGTGCATTTTTAGAAGTAGAAGCTCGAATTGTTTGTGTACAGACTTGGATAGTAATACAGAACTCTGCAGGCTATCTTTGCAGTAGATTGCAACACCACCCCCTTTGGCAGTTCTATCTTTATGGAAAATGTTATAGTTAGGGATGGAGACTTCAGGGTTTTTGGTGGTTTTCCTAAGCCAGGATTCAGACACAGTTGAGACATCCGGGTTGGCAGAGTGTGCTAAAGCAGTGAGTAAAACAACCTTAGGGAGTAGGCTTCTAATGTTAACATGCATGAAACCAAGGCTTTTACGGTTACAGAAGTCAACAAATGAGGGCAACTGGGGAGTGGGAGTAGAGCTAGGCACTGCAGGGCCTGGATTAACCTCTACATCACCAGAGGAACAGAGAAGTAGGATAAGGGTACGGCTAAAAGCTATACGAACTGGCCGTCTAGCACGTTCGGAACAGAGAGTAAAAGGAGCAGGTTTCTGGGCATGATAGTCTGTACACTATGCCTTGAATCTATGCTAAGGTAGGATGTGAGTACATTGGAGGTAAACCTAGGCATTGAGTAATGATGAGAGCGATATAGTCTCTGGAGACGTTTAAACCAGGTGATGACATCTCATATGTGGGAGGTGGAACAACATGGTTGGTTAAGGCATATTGAGTAGGGCTAGAGGCTCTACAGTGAAATAAGACAGTAATCACTAACCGGGACATTAATGGACGAGGCATATTGATATTAGACAGAGGCATGCGTAGCCAAGTGAACATATGGGTCAAGTGAGTGGTTGGGTTGGCTGGGGACACGGCGATTCAGACAGTTAGCAGGCCGGTGCTAACATGCTAGCAGTTAGCAGACTGGGGCTAGCAGTTAGCAGCCTGGGTTAGCAAGGAAGCAGTTAGCAGACGGGGGCAAGCAAGTTAGCAGAAAGGCCTTTGGGACCGTCGTGATGGAGGTAAGTCTGTTGTCTCTTCGTGCGGTGACGTCGATAGAACAATTGTGAATTAGTAGGGTTCCAAGTAGCTCTAGGTAGCTAGCAGGCCGTGGTTAGCAGAATGGGCCTACAGCGGACATCGCGCCTGAGGGGCCTGTTGGAATCCTCGGGCAGATTATGTCGGTATTCCAGTCGTGGAGGATCGGCGGGGTTCCGTGCCCCATACCGGCAGTAGAAGAGGTCCGGATATTGTAGCCCTGGAGTGGGCTTCGGTGGTAGCCCAGGAGCCCTAGCCGGGCTGGCTTCAGGCTAATTGGTGCTTGCTCCGGGATGGAAACGCTAGCCAGGAGTAGTCACCCAGGATTGCGGTTAGCTAGTTGCGAAGATCCAGATGGAAATGTTCAGAGTTTGCGGTAGGAATCCGGGGATATAGAGAAAAAAATAGGCCCGTTATGCTCTGGTTTGAGTCACGTTGTACGAACTGGCGAGAGCTTTCTGAGCTGAAGGTTAGCTGATGACCGCTAGCAGTGGTTTGCTAACTGATAGCTGGTAGGTAGTTAGCTGGCTGGCTAACTTCAGGTGAGGGATTCCAGATCTGAAGTAAATAGAAATACTTTAGAAAAAAAACAGATCCACGCCACATTGGGTGAGGCGGGTTGCAGGAGAGTATTTAGAAGTTGAGGTTTAGGAAAATATTTTTAAAAGATATGCTAAGAAAAATATCTAAAGATATATACAAGGGACACGACAGGACAAAGACGCCTGACTGCTACGCCATCTTGGATACTAGAAAGTGGGTAGTGGGTATAACACCTAAAGGGTTGTGGGGAGTGGGTATAACACCTAAAGGGTTGTGGGGAGTGGGTATAACACCTAAAGGGTTGTGGGGAGTTGGTATAATCAGATGTATTTATAAAGTCATTTTTTACATCAGCTGATGTCGCAAAGTGCTGTACAGAAACCCAGCCTAAAACCCTGAACAGCAAACAATGCAGGTGTAGAAGCACGGTGGCTAGGAACAACTCCCTAGAATGTCTGGAACCTAGGAAGAAATCTAGAGGGGAACCAGGCAACTTGGGGTGGCCAGTCCTCTTCTGGCTGTGCCGGGTGGAGATTATAACAGAACATGGCCAAGATGTTCAAATGTTCATAGATGACCAGCAGGGTCAAATATTAATAATCACAGTGGTTGTAGAAGATGCAACAGGTCAGCACCTTGGGAGTAAATGTCAGTTGGCTTTTCATAGCCGATCATTCAGTATCTCTACCGCTCCTGCTGTCTCTTGAGAGTTGAAAACAGCAGGTCTGGGACAGGTAGCACGTCCGTTGAACAGGTCAGGGTTCCATAGCCTCAGGCAGAACAGTTGAAACTGGAGCAGCAGCACGACTAGGTGGACTGGTGATCAGGGCAGGTAATCCTGAGGCATGGTCCTAGGGCTCAGGTCCTCCGAGAGAGAGAAAAAGAGAGAAAGAGAGATTTAGAGAGAGCATACTAAAATTCACACATGACACCGGATAAGACAGGAGAAATACTCCAGATTTAACAGACTGATCCTTGCCCCCCGATACATAAACTATTGCAGCATAAATACTGGAGGCTGAGACAGGAGGGGTTGGGAGACACCGTGGCTCTGTCCGACAATACCCTGGACATGGCCAAACAGGCAGGATATAACCCCACCCACTTTTCCAAAGCACATATCCCACACCACTAGAGGGATATCTTCAACCACCAACTTACCATCCTGAGACAAGGCCGAGTATAGCCCACGAAGATCTCCCCCACGGCACAAACCCAAGGGGGGCGCCAACCCGGCCAGGAAGATCACGTCAGTGACTCAACCCACTCAAGTGACGCACCCCTCTTAGGGATGGCATGGAAGAGCACCAGTAAGCCAGTGACTCAGCACCCTGTAATAGGGTTAGAGGCAGAGAATCACAGTGGAGAGAGGGGAACCGGCCAGGCAGAGACAGCAAGGGCGGTTCGTTGCTCCAGTGCCTTTTCGTTCACATTCACACTCCTGTGCCAGACTACACTCAATCATAGGACCTACTGAAGAAATTAGTCTTCATTAAAGACTTAAAGGTTGGGACCGAGTCTGAATCTCTCACATGGTTAGTCAGACCATTCCATAAAAATGGAGCTCTATAGGAGAAAGCCCTGCCTCCAGCTGTTTGCTTAGAAATTCTAGGGACAGTAAGGGATTACCCCCCTGATTTGGACAAAATAACATGGCAACATATTGGCATAGCACGAATCATACACACGATTGAAATAACCACCCAAATCGGCCCATCTCCGGGCCAATCATATGGCAATTTTCCGATGGCAATTGCCAATTGTAACACCCCAAATTTCCTTTAGATGGCGAGCGTGCTCCACCTTGGTTTTTCATACAGCAAATGATACCCAATTCTTACCCAAGTCTCAGATTTTGATAAAATGATATTTTTTTTGAAAACGTAGCATCTTGTAAAAAAGTGGTTTCTGGACCGTTTTTCGAATTTTTTTCGATTGTTATGTCAATTACACATGTATAAGAGCTGTATGAACATGCTTCTGACGTTTTTTATTGATGTCGTTTTTTGGGTTGCTTTTGCTTGTGCGCAAGGCATATGATTTGTGCATTTTGAATATGATTTCATAGGAAAAAAGTGACATTTTTTTTTTCATTTTTTTTGCAAAATGACATATCCAATGCTTTTTTTTGTCACTTGTGGAAGTATTGCAAGTGCCAAATTACAGCAAATATCCAAAAGATAGCTAGAGCTCTCCGCAGTGAATTTTCATATTGCAAATGTAACACAATTCAAGTCCCAAGTGTCAAATTTTGAAAAAATGACATATTTTTTGAAAACTTTTCAACCCTAAAAAAGTGGTTTCTGGACCGTTTTTCGAATTTTTTTGATTTTTATGTCAATTACACATGTATAAGAGCTGTATGGACATACTTTTGACATATTTTATTGACATAATTTTTTGGGTTGTTTTTGCTTGTGCATAAGGCATTTGGAATATGTTTTGTGCATTTGGAATATGATTTCATAGGAAGTCAAAAGTGACATATTTGCTTGTGCATAAGGCATATGATTTGTGCATTTGGAATATGATTTCATAGGAAGTCAAAAGTCACATATTTATATTTTTTGCCAAATGCCATTAGAAATGTGCAAATTAAATGTCCAATTCTTTTTTTGTCAATTATACATGTATGAAAGTATTGAATGTGCCAAATCAGTATGTTTGTCCGTTTGCCATGTACGATCATAGGAAGTCGGTTTCCAAACCCAAAAGTCAGTGAACCATGTTCCAAATGGCATTTATACTGCCCAAATGATATATATCCCTATGTTGAGCCATCAATCAACGCAGATGGTCTACTTGTCATGTATGATGAGGGAGAAGTGGGACTCTGTTGCTTTTAACATTTTTAACGAATTTGACATGCTCAGAATGCATAATTGACTGGCCCGATGATCTCGGGATGGCCGTGCAGTGACTGTGGTTCCTCTCCATCGCTCGTTGTGTTGATTTCATCATGTCAACTTTGGTGATATTTTTTGCTGTTGAATCATCTTGCAAATGCGCGTTACATTTGCAATATTGCGCGTTACGTTTGCAATATGATTCAATGGGCATTTAGCATCACAAATTTAGGCATGCTCAAAAATACTGCAGAAATGCATTATTGACTGGCTCGATGAACTCGGGATGGCCGGGCAGTGACTGTGGTTCCTCTCCATTGCTCGTCACCCAGCAGTCAGCGTCCATCAGTCAATTAGATGTCATTTTGACACCAAACTGATAGCATCTGACACCAAATCCACTTTTTCCAACTCGTATAGAAGCCAACTATCACATATGTCAGAGAAGGCCCATAATTCACAGTGCTTTCAATTTTAACCATAAAAAAACCTAAAACACATAGTTACGTTATAGCTGCGGGTCCAGCTCTGACATTATGTGTAGGCCTATGTGAGGCGACCCCGAATCCCAAGTTTCGGCTCGATAGGTCATTCGGTGCCCGAGCAATGGCCTAATTGGTGCTGAAAATCCACTTTTTCAGGGCGTTACTACGGGGCCCCTGAATGAGCTATCGGACAGAGACATTGGGGTCCGTCTCTATGGGCCGAGGCGGTTTCAATGCACCTAGTCTTGCGACTCTGGGACATTTCTACATGTCGCCATGTCCGTGATATTCAAAATGAATTGAAAATATTGCAAATGTACGAGGCGGTTTCTCGGTCAGAGAACCTTCTAGAGCCCCATAAATCACCGTGCACTATCGACTTGAGCTCTAGAACAGGTTTCTAAAATTTCGGAGCTCTAGGTCTGACGGTTCTTGAATCGTTTGAACGAAAGTAACTATTGAAGGCGGTATAAGCCTCTAAGCCCCATACTATGTACCTATGGCCAAATTGTGTGTGTGTTTTTGTTTTTTTTGCAAAAAGAATAGACACACGTTGTCTTTGGGGTAGGCATATACAGAATCCTGAATATGAAGTCTCTACCTTAAGAATTGACTGAGAAACAGATGGTTGAGTTGCGTGATTTTCACTATCTGCAGGTGGCAATATGACAATAGCTCTTGGGTGTTTTTAACCACTTCCGGTTGTCACAGGAAGCTGTTGCTTCACACACGTTGTCTTTGGGGTAGAAATAAACAGAATCCTGAATAAGAAGTCTCTACCTTAAGAATTGACTGAGAAACAGATGGTTGAGTTGCATGATTTTCACTATGCGCACGTAATATGACAATAGCTCTTGGGTGTTTTTAACCACTTCCGGTTGTCACAGGAAGCTCTTGCTTCACACACGTTGTCGTTGGGGTAGACAGAAACAGAATCCTGAATAAGAAGTCTCTACCTTAAGAATTGACTGAGAAACAGATGGTTGAGTTGCGTGATTTTCACTATCTGCAGGTGGCAATATGACAATAGCTCTAGGCTATTTTAAACCACTTCCGGTTGTCACAGGAAGCTCTTGCTTCACACACGTTGTCTTTGGGGTAGACATAAACGGAATCCTGAATAAGAAGTCTCTACCTTAAGAATTGACTGAGAAACAGATGGTTGAGTTGCGTGATTTTCACTATGCGCACGTAATATGACAATAGCTCTTGGGTGATTTTAACCACTTCCGGTTGTCACAGGAAGCTCTTGCTTCACACACGTTGTCTTTGGGGTAGACATAAACGGAATCCTGAATAAGAAGTCTCTACCTTAAGAATTGACTGAGAAACAGACGGTTGAGTTGCGTGATTTTCACTATGCGCACGTAATATGACAATAGCTCTTGGGTGATTTTAACCACTTCCGGTTGTCACAGGAAGCTCTTGCTTCACACACGTTGTCTTTGGGGTAGACATAAACGGAATCCTGAATAAGAAGTCTCTACCTTAAGAATTGACTGAGAAACAGACGGTTGAGTTGCGTGATTTTCACTATGCGCACGTAATATGACAATAGCTCTTGGGTGATTTTAACCACTTCCGGTTGTCACAGGAAGCTGTTGCTTCACACACGTTGTCTTTGGGGTAGACATAAACAGAATCCTGAATAAGAAGTCTCTACCTTAAGAATTGACTGAGTAACAGATGGTTGAGTTGCGTGATTTTCACTATATGCAGGTTGTCCATATGACAATAGCTCTAGGCTGTTTTAACCACTTCCCATTGTCACAGGAAGTTCTTACTCAACACACGTTGTCTTTGGGGTAGACATAAACAGAATCCTGAATAAGAAGTCTCTACCTTAAGAATTGACTGAGAAACAGATGGTTGAGTTGCGTGATTTTCACTATGCGCACGTAATATGACAATAGCTCTTGAGTGATTTTAACCACTTCCGGTTGTCACAGGAAGCTCTTGCTTCACACACGTTGTCTTTGGGGTAGACATAAACGGAATCCTGAATAAGAAGTCTCTACCTTAAGAATTGACTGAGAAACAGATGGTTGAGTTGCATGATTTTCACTATGCGCACGTAATATGACAATAGCACTTGGGTGATTTTAACCACTTCCGGTTGTCACAGGAAGCTCTTGCTTCACACACGTTGTCTTTGGGGTACACATAAACAGAATCATGAATAAGAAGTCTCTACCTTAAGAATTGACTGAGTAACAGATGGTTGAGTTGCGTGATTTTCACTATATGCAGGTTGACCAAATGACAATGGCTCTAGGCTGTTTTAACCACTTCCCGTTGTCACAGGAAGTTCTTACTCAACACACGTTGTCTTTGGGGTAGACATAAACAGAATCCTGAATAAGAAGTCTCTACCTTAAGAATTGACTGAGTAACAGATGGTTGAGTTGCGTGATTTTCACTATATGCAGGTTGACCATATGACAATAGCTCTTGGCTGTTTTTAACAACTTCCGGTTGTCACAGGAAGCTCTTACTTCACACACGTTGTCTTTGGGGTAGACATAAACAGAATCCTGAATATGAAGTCTGTACCTTAAGAATTGACTGAGTAACAGATGGTTGAGTTGCGTGATTTTCACTATCTGCAGGTGGCAATATGACAATAGCTCTTGGGTGTTTTTAACCACTTCCGGTTGTCACAGGAAGCTGTTGCTTCACACACGTTGTCTTTGGGGTAGACATAAACAGAATCCTGAATAAGAAGTCTCTACCTTAAGAATTGACTGAGAAACAGATGGTTGAGTTGCGTGATTTTCACTATGCGCACTTAATATGACAATAGCTCTAGGCTGTTTTAACCACTTCCCGTTGTCACAGGAAGTTCTTACTCAACACATGTTGTCTTTGGGGTAGACATAAACAGAATCCTGAATAAGAAGTCTCTACCTTAAGAATTGACTGAGAAACAGATGGTTGAGTTGCGTGATTTTCACTATGCGCACGTAATATGACAATAGCTCTTGGGTGATTTTAACCACTTCCGGTTGTCACAGGAAGCTCTTGCTTCACACACGTTGTCTTTGGGGTAGACATAAACAGAATCCTGAATAAGAAGTCTCTACCTTAAGAATTGACTGAGTAAAAGATGGTTGAGTTGCGTGATTTTCACTATCTGCAGGTGGCAATATGACAATAGCTCTTGGGTGTTTTTAACCACTTCCGGTTGTCACAGGAAGCTCTTGCTTCACACACGTTGTCTTTGGGGTAGACAGAAACAGAATCCTGAATAAGAAGTCTCTACCTTAAGAATTGACTGAGTAACAGATGGTTGAGTTGCGTGATTTTCACTATCTGCAGGTGGCAATATGACAATAGCTCTTGGGTGTTTTTAACCACTTCCGGTTGTCACAGGAAGCTGTTGCTTCACACACGTTGTCTTTGGGGTAGACATAAACAGAATCCTGAATAAGAAGTCTCTACCTTAAGAATTGACTGAGAAACAGATGGTTGAGTTGCGTGATTTTCACTATATGCAGGTTGACCATATGACAATAGCTCTAGGCTGTTTTAACCACTTCCCGTTGTCACAGGAAGCTATTGCTTCACACACGTTGTCCTTGGGGTACATATAAACAGAATCCTGAATAAGAAGTCTCTACCTTAAGAATTGACTGAGTAACAGATGGTTGAGTTGCGTGATTTTCACTATGCGCACGTAATATGACAATGGCTCTTGGGTGATTTTAACCACTTCCGGTTGTCACAGGAAGCTCTTGCTTCACACACGTTGTCCTTGGGGTACATATAAACAGAATCCTGAATAAGAAGTCTCTACCTTAAGAATTGACTGAGTAACAGATGGTTGAGTTGCGTGATTTTCACTATGCGCACGTAATATGACAATGGCTCTTGGGTGATTTTAACCACTTCCGGTTGTCACAGGAAGCTCTTGCTTCACACACGTTGTCGTTGGGGTAGACAGAAACAGAATCCTGAATAAGAAGTCTCTACCTTAAGAATTGACTGAGTAACAGATGGTTGAGTTGCGTGATTTTCACTATCTGCAGGTGGCAATATGACAATAGCTCTTGGGTGTTTTTAACCACTTCCGGTTGTCACAGGAAGCTGTTGCTTCACACACGTTGTCTTTGGGGTAGACATAAACAGAATCCTGAATAAGAAGTCTCTACCTTAAGAATTGACTGAGAAACAGATGGTTGAGTTGCGTGATTTTCACTATATGCAGGTTGACCATATGACAATAGCTCTAGGCTGTTTTAACCACTTCCCGTTGTCACAGGAAGCTATTGCTTCACACACGTTGTCCTTGGGGTACATATAAACAGAATCCTGAATAAGAAGTCTCTACCTTAAGAATTGACTGAGTAACAGATGGTTGAGTTGCGTGATTTTCACTATGCGCACGTAATATGACAATGGCTCTTGGGTGATTTTAACCACTTCCGGTTGTCACAGGAAGCTCTTGCTTCACACACGTTGTCTTTGGGGTACATATAAACAGAATCCTGAATAAGAAGTCTCTACCTTAAAAATTGACTGAGTAACAGATGGTTGAGTTGCGTGATTTTCACTATCTGCAGGTGGCAATATGACAATAGCTCTTGGGTGTTTTTAACCACTTCCGGTTGTCACAGGAAGCTGTTGCTTCACACACGTTGTCTTTGGGGTAGACATAAACAGAATCCTGAATAAGAAGTCTCTACCTTAAGAATTGACTGAGTAACAGATGGTTGAGTTGCGTGATTTTCACTATGCGCACTTAATATGACAATAGCTCTTGGGTGTTTTTAACCACTTCCAGTTGTCACAGGAACCTTAGAATCGACACAGGTAGACCTCACAGTAGCCTGATGGATTGTTGTAGAAGACAGGTTCATAAGGCATTCATAACCCACATAGGCTTCAGGTTGAATTTTGGAGAATAGTCTATGTGTTCCTATGGGGAGAGAAGTCATTGCACACAGTTTGATCTAAACACCTTCTTTTCACTGTGAAGGGTTAATGCCACAGGGTCAAGGTTGGCTTGCACAGATCGGGAGGACCTCAGGAACGCTCCTGGTTCCTCTCCATCGCTCGTTGTGTTGATTTCATCATGTCACCTTTGGTGACATTTTTTGCTGTTGAATCATATTGCAAATACACGGATGCGCATTTGCAATATGATTCAATTGGCATTTAGCATCACAACTTTGGCATGCTCAAAACCACTGCAGAAATGCATAATTGACTGTCCCGATGAACTGGGGATGGCCGTGCAGTGACTGTGGTTCCTCTCCATCGCTCGTTGTGTTGATTTCATCATGTCAACTTTGGTGATGTTTTTTGCTGTTGAATCATGTTGCAAATGCGCGTTACATTTGCAATATTCCATGTTACGTTTGCAATATGATTCAATGGGCATTTAGCATCACAAATGTGGCATGCTCAAAACCACTGCAGAAATGCATAATTGACTGTCCCGATGAACTGGGGATGGCCGTGCAGTGACTGTGGTTCCTCTCCATCGCTCGTTGTGTTGATTTCATCATGTCAACTTTGGTGATGTTTTTTGCTGTTGAATCATGTTGCAAATGCGCGTTACATTTGCAATATTCCATGTTACGTTTGCAATATGATTCAATGGGCATTTAGCATCACAAATGTGGCATGCTCAAAACCACTGCAGAAATGCATAATTGACTGTCCCGATGAACTGGGGATGGCCGTGCAGTGACTGTGGTTCCTCTCGATCGCTCGTTGTGTTGATTTCATCATGTCAACTTTGGTGATATTTTTTTCTGTTGAATCATGTTGCAAATGCGCGTTACATTTGCAATATTGCGTGTTACGTTTGCAATATGATGCAATGGGCATTTAGCATCACAACTTTGGCATGCTCAAAACCACTGCAGAAATGCATAATTGACTGTCCCGATGAACTGGTGATGGCCGGGCAGTGACTGTGGTTCCTCTCCATGGCTTGATGGTGACATGAGAGAAGTGGGATTGTTGTTTTTTAGCAATTTTTTTTGAAAAATGTCCAAAATGACTAGGGGCGCCCCATACTGGATGGGCACTGATGGAAGGTGCTCCCTACCCAACCGTGCACCCCTTGCACCCTCTAAAGGCATTTAAAACCATTCTAAAAAATTACTCCTGGTAACCCATTTCGGGTCACCATGTGCACTGATGCGCATTTGCAATATGATTCAATGGGCCTCAACATCACGAATTTGGCATGCTCAAAAACACTAAAGATATGCAAAATTGACTGTCCCGATGAACTGGGGATGGCCGGGCAGTGACTGTGGTTCCTCTCAATGGCTTGATGGTGACATGAGAGAAGTGGGATTGTCGTTTTTTAGCAATTTTTTTGAAAAATGTCCAAAATGACTAGGGGCGCCCCATACTGGATGGGCACTGATGGAAGGTGCTCCCTACCCAACCGTGCACCCCTTGCACCCTCTAAAGGCATTTAAAACCCTTCTAAAAAATTACTCCTGGTAACCCATTTCGGGTCACCATGTGCACTGATGCGCATTTACAATATGATTCAATGGGCCTCAACATCACGAATTTGGCATGCTCAAAAACACTAAAGATATGCAAAATTGACTGTCCCGATGAACTGGGGATGGCCGGGCAGTGACTGTGGTTCCTCTCTATCGCTCATTGTGTTGATTTCATCATGTCAACTTTGGTGATATTTTTGCTGTTGAGTCATATTGCAAACGCACGTTACGTTTGCAATATAGCGCGTTACGTTTGCAATATGATTTAATGGGCATTTAGTATCACAAATGTGGCATGCTCAAAAATACTGCAGAAATGCATAATTGACTGGCCTGATGAACTGGGGATGGCCGGGCAGTGACTGTGGTTCCTCTCTGTCGCTCATTGTGTTGATTTCATCATGTCAACTTTGGTGATATTTTCTGCTGTTGAATCATATTGCAAACGCACGTTACGTTTGCAATATAGCGCGTTACGTTTGCAATATGATTTAATGGGCATTTAGCATCACAAATTTAGGCATGCTCAAAAATACTGCAGAAATGCATAATTGACTGGCCCGATGAACTCGGGATGGCCGGGCAGTGACTGTGGTTAATCTCCATTGCTCGTCACCCAGCAGTCAGCGTCCATCAGTCAATTAGTTGTCATTCTGACACCAAACTGATAGCATCTGACACCAAATCCACTTTTTCCAACTCGTATAGAAGCCAACTATCACATATGTCAGAGAAGGCCCATAATTCACAGTGCTTTCAATTTTAACCATAAAAAAACCTAAAACACATAGTTACGTTATAGCTGCGGGTCCAGTTCTGACATTATGTGTAGGCCTATGTGAGGCGACCCCGAATCCTAAGTTTCGGCTCGATAGGTCATTTGGTGCCCAAGCAATGGCCTTAATTGGTGCTGAAAATCCACTTTTTCAGGGCGTTACTACGGGGTCCCTGAATGAGCTATCGGACAGAGACATTGGGGTCCGTCTCTACGGGCCGAGGCGGTTTCAATGCACCTAGTCTTGCGACTCTGGGACATTTCTAAATGTCGCCATGTCCGTGATATTGAAAATGAATTGAAAATATTGCAAATGTACGAGGTGGTTTCTCGGTCAGAGAACCTTCTAGAGCCCCATAAATCACCGTGCACTATCGACTTGAGCTCTAGAACAGGTTTCTAAAATTTCGGAGCTCTAGGTCTGACGGTTCTTGAATCGTTTCAACAAAAGTAACTATTGAAGGCGGTATAAGACTCTAAGCCCCACACTATGTCCCTATGGCCAAATTGTGTGTGTGTGTTTTTGTTTTTTTTGCAAAAAGAATAGACACACGTTGTCTTTGGGGTAGGCATATACAGAATCCTCAATATGAAGTCTCTACCTAAAGAATTGGCTGGATGACATAGGGTTGAGTTGCGTGATTTTCACTATATGCTGGTTGACCATATGACAATAGCTCTTTGCTGTTTTTAACAACTTCCGGTTGTCACAGGAAGCTCTTACTCAACACATGTTGTCTTTGGGTTAGACATAAACAGAATCCTGAATATGAAGTCTCTACCTTAAGAATTGACTGAATAACAGATGGTTGAGTTGCGTGATTTTCACTATATGCCGGTTGACCATATGACAATAGCTCTTGGCTGTTTTTAACAACTTCCGGTTGTCACAGGAAGCTCTTGCTTCACACACGTTGTCTTTGGGGTAGACATAAACAGAATCCTGAATATGAAGTCTCTACCTTAAGAATTGACTGAATGACAGATGGTTGAGTTGCGTGATTTTCACTATCTGCAGGTTGCTTATATGACAATAGCTCTAGGGTGATTTTAACATTTTCCGGTTGCTCCAGGAACCTTAGAATCGACACAGGTAGACCTCACAGTAGCCTGATGGATTGTTATAGAAGACAGGTTCATAAGGCATTCATAACCCACATAGACTTCAGGTTGAATTTAGGAGAATTGTCAATGTATTCCTATGGGGAGAGAAGTCATTGCACACAGTTTGATCTAAACACCTTCTTTTCACTGTGAAGGGTTAATGCCACAGGGTCAAGGTTAGGCTTGCACAGATCGGGAGGACCTCAGGAACGCTCCTGAGGTTGAATTGTGCTTCTAACCCTAATGGTTCTCTCACTGTCACCCATAAGCACTTGACATATTGGTGCAGGCCTCATTTTGGGCCTAGTTTTCTCACGGTCGCTGCGCTCATACCGAGCAAGCTACGGTCAAGCGGGGCGTCTCATTGAACTCGTCTCAGCCTAGAGATAATGGTAATGCCATTGCAGGCTCTTTGTGTCTTTAAGCACCGCTCTGTGTCACTCCGTCCTTGCTGTGTGTGTGTTTGAGAGAGCTTTTCTTTGACATCTGATGGGATAAATGACTGATTTACAGTTCATGAGGGTTGCCTAGTCACACATATGAAGTTGTGGAAAGATCTGACCTTTTTAACCCTTCAAAGCAGCCCCTATGACACCATTATAAGGCATTTCTGGTTGACACAGGAATCTGAACGTTAGGCTCTTATAGAATATTGAGTTTTAAGTGTTTCTGTTAAGAACTGACTTATTTACAGAGGGTTGAACAAGTGTGTGTTGTTTCAGAAAATCACAGAAAATCACAGAAATCTCGCAGAGCTCCGAAACCTGCCTTAACGGACTCATCTGAACACGCTGCAACTGGATATGTAACTTTTTTGAAAAAAAAACCTCTTGTTGTTGAATATCACCAATGTGTCATTGTACAATTTCTCTGAAATGAACATTGGTAAATGCATGGTTCCTTTTCTCCTGACACCGTAGGCTCATGTAGTTTGATGTGAAGTGGTCAAATCAGCACTCTATTTTCCTCTTTGACTTTCAATCCCAGAAAAATAGCCTTAACTCGAAAAGCGTCGAGGCCTCGACTCCATCCTGTTCGGGGCCAACTGCCCATTATGCCAAACCCACGCAGACCGAGTTTCGTCTTCGAATTGTCTTCGGTTTAGGAGAAAAAGCCGTGTCGCATTTGGTGATATATGTTACATTTGCAATATGATTCCATACGCCCTCTCGTGGAATAATCCGGGACTGCAAGAAAATGACCAAAATTTGAAAATTTAATTAAACGGAAACCGAAGGTCCGAGAGACTCCGTTCGATGACTTCCTGGAAGATCCGGCCCCCGCGATCGGCCCGACGCCGTCCGCGGATTTATCGGACGTGGTCGGACGTCTAGTAAGGGAGGGTACATTTGCAACATGGACTTTCTCACTAACCATACGGATGGCGCACGCGACGTCCCTTCATGTATGTAAGGAGGCCTGCGTCTTGTGACCGTAGCGTACGTGTAGGTATGTACGGCAGGACCAAATCGGAAAGATGGGTAGGAGCAAGCCCATGTAATGCCTTGGAGGTTAGCAGTAAAACCTTGAAATCAGCCCTAGCCTTAACAGGGAGCCAGTGTTGAGAGGCTATCACTGGAGTAGTTTGATCAGATTTTTTGGTTCTAGTCAAGATTCTATCAGCCGTGTTTAGCAGTAACTGAAGTTTCAGTGCTTTATCCGGGTAGCCGGAAAGTAGAGCATTGCAGTAGTCTAACCTAGAAGTGACAAAAGCATGGATATATTTTTCTGCATCATTTTTGGACAGAAAGTTGCTGTTACGTAGATGGGAAAAAATCTGTCCTTGAAACAGTCTTGATATGTTCGTCAAAACAGAGATCAGGGCCCAGAGTAACGCAGAGGTCCTTCAGTTTTCTTTGAGACGACTGTACAACCATCAAGATTAATTGTCAGATTCAACAGAAGAACTCTGTTTTTTGGGACCTAGAACAAGCATCTCTGTTTTGTCCGACTTTAAAAGTAGAACATTTGCCGCCATCCACTTCCTTATGTCTGAAACACAGGCTTCCAGGGAGGGCAATTTTGGGGCTTCACCATGTTTCATCAAAATGTACAGCTGTGTGTCATCCGCATAGCAGTGAAAGTTGACATTGTGTTTCCGAATGACATCACCAAGAGGTAAAATATATAGTGAAAACAGTAGTGGTCCTAAATCGGAGACTTGAGGAACACCGAAATGTACAGGTTTGTCAGAGGACAAACCATCCACAGAGACAAACTGATATCTTTCCGACAGATAAGATCTTAACCAGGCCAGAACCTGTCCGTGTAGACCAATTTTGGGTTTCCAATCTCTCCAAAAAGAATGTGGTGATCGATGGTATCAAAAGCAGCACTAAGGTCTAGGAGCACGAGGACAGATACATAGCCTCGGTCTAATGCCATTAAAAGGTAATTTACCAACTTCACAAGTGCAGTCTCAGTGCTATGACGGGGTCTAAAACCAGACTGAAGTGTTTCGTATAGATTGTTTGCTTTCAGGAAGGCAGTGAGTGGCTACGCACCAGCTTTTTCAATTTTTTTTGAGAGGAATTGGAGATTCGATATTGGCCGATAGTTTAAAAAAATATTTTCTGGGTCAAGATTCGGCTTTTTCAAGAGAGGCTTTATTACTGCCACTTTTAGTGAGTTTGGTACACATCCAGTGGTTAGAAAGACATTTACTATGCTCAACATAGGAGGGCCAAGCACAGGAAGCAGCTCTTTCAGTAGCTTAGATGGAATAGGGTCCAGTATGCAGCTTGAAGGTTTAGAGGCCATGACTATTTTCATCAATGTGTCAAGAGATATAATACTAAAAAACTTGAGTGTCTCCCTTGATCCTAGGTCCTGGCAGAGTTGTGCAGACTCAGGACAACTGAGCTTTGGAGGAATACGGAGATTTAAGAGGAGTCCGTAATTTGCTTTCTAATGATCGTCAAAGAAGTTGATGAATTTATCACTGCTGAAGTGAAAGCCATCCTCTCTTGGGGAATGCTGCTTTTCTGTTAGCTTTGTGACAGTATCAAAACATTTTTGGGGATTGTTCTTATTTTCCTCAATTAAGTTGGAATAATAGGATGATCGAGCAGCAGTGAGGGCTCTTCGATACCGCACAGTACTTTCTTTCCAAGCTAATCGGAAGACTTCCAGTTTGGTGTAGCGCCATTTCCATTCCAATTTTCTGGAAGCTTGCTTCAGAGCTCGTGTATTTTCTGTATACCAGGGAGCAAATGTTTTTAGGGGTGCAACTGCATCTAGGCTATTACGCAAGGTTACATTTAGTTCCTCAGTTAGATGGTTAACTGATTTTTGTACTCTGACGTCCTTGGGTAGGTGGAGGGAGTCTGTAAGGCCATCTATGAATCTTTGGGTTGTCTGAGAATTTATACTCCGGCTTGTAATGATCCTTGGTTGGGGTCTGAGCAGATTATTTGTTGCGATTGCAAACGTAATAAAATGCTGGTCCGATAGTCCAGGATTATGAGGAAAAACATTAAGATCCACAACATTTATTCCACGGGACAAAACTAGGTCCAGAGTATGACTGTGGCAGTGAGTAGGTCCGGAGACATGTTAGACAAAACCCACTGAGTCGATGATGGCTCCAAAAGCCTTTTGGAGTGGGTCTGTGGACTTTTCCATGTGTCACCAAAAATTAGAATATTATCTGTCATGACTACCTGGTCTGATTAGGAATTCAGGGAACTCAGTGTGGAATGCTGTATACAGCCCAGGAGGCCTGTAAACAGTAGCTATAAAAAGTGATTGAGTAGGCTGCATAGATTTAATTAAAAAAAAATAATAATAATTGTCATTTAGCAGACGCTCTTATCCAGAGCGACTTACAGTAGAGAATGCGTACATTTCTTTCTCCGTACTGGTCCCCCGTGGGATTTCATGACTAGAAGCTCAAAAGACAAAAACCCAGTTGTTTTTTTTGTAAATTGAAATTTGTTATTGTAAATGTTAGCAACACCTCCGCCTTTGCGGGATGCGCGGGGGATATGGTCATTAGTGTAACCAGTAAATGAATCAGGCTTAAGCCATGTTTCAGTCAGGCCAATCACATCAAGATTATGATCAGTGATTAATTAGTTCATTGACTATAACTGCCTTGGAAGTGAGGGACCTAACATTAAGTAGCCCTATAGATGTGAGATATCACAATCTCTTTCAATAATGGCAGGAATGGAGGAGGTCTTTATTCCAGTGAGCTTGCTAAGGCGAACACCGCCATGTTTTGCCCAACCTAGATCGAGGCACAGACAGTCTCAATTGGGATAGCTGAGCTGACTACACTGACTGTGCTAGTGGCAGACTCCACTAAGCTGGCAGGCTGGCTAACAGCTTGCTGCCTGGTGTGGTGGCTAATTTCTACATTACCAAATGAGGAGAGTTACAAACCAGTCAGAGTAATACTTAAACTACATCTTTAATAATTAAGAGCTTTGCAAAAGCACTTGACTTTCAATGATGCGCTATCTCTAATGAACCATTGAAAGTGATTACACAAAAGTACAAAGATCTTTTATAGCCAAGATACACCCCTCTCAACGTACATGACGAACCACAGATACATAGAATGGGTCACAAGGTTAAGTTTTGTATGAAAGATATTTATAAAACATAGCAGACAGCAACTGCTGTGTCAACAGTTTTCAATGTATAGACCAGTGTCTGGTCCTCCTACTCCAAACTGGAACCGTCTCTCCCTGGTACGGTATAGAACAGAAACATTAACTCGTCCTCTGGAATGCTCTTTAGGCGTTATTACCCAAAGACATCATGTCTCCTCTGTCAGTGCTATCTCATAGAGGCCCATCCTCAGTAAAACACACATATGTAGACAATGTTCCATTATGTCCTCTTCCCTTTCTGATATTCTGCATAGCACCAGGGATATGTGAAAGACAAGCCTGACCTCTCCCCTCTCTGGGCCCCAAGTGACTGAGCCCCAGCTGAGGGAAAAGTGCAACTGCCAACATTCATTATCCAAAGGGATACATTCTAATGACAAGTATCTCACATAAGCATATTATGCAAATAAAACATCTTAATTATCTGTTACCCAACTAATTCTGATTCATCCATCACACTGGCCTGCACCCTATTTCATTGTGGAGCTAGGGGAGTTAGAACCCTGTCTAGGTGTGTCCCAGAAAGAGGGCCAATTATCTACAAATTCTATCTTTTGGGAGGGGTTGAAAAGAGTTTAACCAGCGATTGAGTTGTGAGACTCTGCTGTAGAGCTCATCACTCCCACTAACTGGGAGGGGGCCAGTGACAATTACTCGATGCCGACACAACTTTCTAGCTGATTTACATGCTGAAGCTATGTTGTGCTTGGTGACCTCAGGATGAAACAGTCAAACATCGTTGGTGCCGACGTGGATAACAATATCCCTATACTCTCTACACTCGCCAGTTTGAGCTTTAGCCAGCACCATCTTCAGATTAGCCTTAACGTCGGTAGCCCTGCCCCCTGGTAAACAGTGTATGATCGTTGGATGATTCGTTTTAAGTCTAATACTACAGGTAATGGAGTCGCCAATGACTAGGGTTTTCAATTTGTCAGAGCTAATGGTGGGAGGCTTCGGCGTCTCAGACCCTGTAACGGGAGGAGGAGAGACCAGAGAAGGCTCGGCTTTTGACTCCGACCCGATGCTTAATGGGGAGAACCGGTTTAAAGTTTCTGTCGGCTGAATGAGCGGCACCAGTTGATTATTCCTACAGCATTTCCTTCCAGAAGCCATGAGTGGGTATAACACCTATAGGGTTGTGTTGAGTGGGTATAACATTTTGTGATAACTGTTAAAAGGGCTTCATAGATACATCCGATTGATTGACAGGTGTTCAACACCCCAGAGGTCGTGAGGGTGTATATTGGGTCGTTCTGGTCTGAACCGCTGCTGGTCCCTGATAACCGTCATCTGTTTGAGCTGGAGGAGGAGGATCTGTTCAGTGACATCCAGAACCTTCCCCATAATGCAGCCCTCAGGAAACTCAACGACCTGGTGAAGAGGGCCCGACTGGTCAGGGTAGGTTCTCTCTCTCTCTGTCTCTGTCTCATTCATCAACTAGATGCTATGATATAATCTGCAACCACACCTGTCTGACTAGGTACTAAAGAATAAGGTGTCTGACTCAGTTTGATATAAGACATTGAGGAGAAAGTGGCTTTGCTGAAGTTAATATCCCCCCTCTTTCTCTCTCTCCCTCCCCCTTCTCTCCGCCCTCCAGGTGCATGCCCACATCATAAGTTACCTGAAGAAGGAGATGCCAACCTTCAGGAAGGACAACAGGAAGAAGAACCTGATCTACCAACTTCCTGTCATCTTCTCCAAGATCCAGCTGCAGCACCACATCTCTGCTGGGGACTTCCCTGACTGCGCCAAGATGCAGGTCTATCTGGTTATCTGTCTGCCTGCCTGTCTTTTTTTCATGAATTCGAAAACACTCAACATGATTAAAAAATATAAAATAAAAAAATATATTTATTAAATAAGTAGTATAAAACATTTGTTGATAATTTAAAACTGAATTTGTTATTTTTATATAAACATTCTAAATATTATTTATATTTAGTCTATTTGGGTTTCAGTGTCCAGCACTAATATGACCCCTCTGTGGAAAGGTGAAACTTTTCAATGTCCATAGCAAAAGTCTTGCATCCCTCAGTAATCATCTCTAAGTTATACAGTGCCTTGCAAAAGTATTCATCACCCTTGGCGGTTTTCCTATTTTGTTGCATTTCAACCTGTAATTTAAACAGAGTTTTATTTGGACTTCATGTAATGGACGTCATACACAAAATAGTCCAAATTGGTGAAGTGAAAATTTAAAAATTACTTATTTAAAGAAATTCCAAAAAATTCAAAACGGAAAAGTGGTGCATGCATATGTATTCACCCCTTTGCTATGAAGCCCCTAAATAAGATCTGGTGCAACCAATTACCGTCAGAAGTCACATACTTAGTTAGATTGCCACAGGTGGACTTTATTTAAGTGTCACATGATCTGTCACATGAGGTGTGTGTGTGTGTGTGTGTGTGTGTGTGTGTGTGTGTGTGCGCGCACACACACGTTCTGAAAGGCCCCAGAGTCTGCAACACCACTAAGCAAGGGGCACCACCAAGCAAGCGGCACCATGAAGACCAAGGAGTTCTCCAAACAGGTCAGGGACAAAGTTGTGGAGAAGTACAGATCAGGGTTGGGTTCTAAACAAAATTCTGAAACTTTGAACCTCCCACGGAGCACCATTAAATCCATTATTAAAAAATTGAAAGAATGTGGCACCACAATAAACCTGACAAGAGAGGGCCGCCCACCAAAACTCACGGACAAGGCAAGGAGGGCATTAATCAGAGAGGAAACAAAGAGACCAAAGATAATCCTGAAGGGGCTGCATAGCTCCACAGTGGAGAATCTGTCGATAGGACCACTTTAAGCTGTACACTCCACAGAGCTGGGCTTTACAGAAGAGTGTCCAGAAAAAAATAAGCATACATGTTTGGTTTTCGCCAAAAGGCATGTGGGAGACTCCCCAAACATATGGAAGAAGGTACTCTGGTCAGGTGAGACTAAAATTGAGCTTTTTGGCCATCAAGGAAAATGCTATGTCTGGCGCAAACCCAACACCTCTCATCACCCCGAGAACACCATCCCCACAGTGAAGCATGTTGGTGGCAGCATCATGCTGTGGGGATGTTTTTCATCGGCAAGGACTGGAAAACTGGTCAAAATTGAAGGAATGATGGCGCTAAATACAGGGAAACTCTTGAGGGAATCCTGTTTCAGTCTTCCAGAGATTTGAGACCGGAACAGATGTTCATCTTCCAGCAGGACAATGACCCTAAGCATACTGCTAAAGCAACACGCGAGTGGTTTAAGGGGAAACATTTAAATGTCTTGGAATGGCTTAGTCAAAGCCCAGACGCCAATTCAATTAAAAATCTGTGGTATGACTTAAAGATTGTTGTACACCAGCGGAAACCATCCAACTTGAAGGAGCTGTAGCAGTTTTGCCTTGAATGGGCAAAAATCCCAGTGGCTAGATGTGCCAAGCTTATAGAGATATACCCCGAGACTTGCAGCTGTAGTTGCTGCAAAAGGTGGCTCTACAAAGTTTTGGCCTTGGGGGATGAATAGTTATGCAAGCTCAAGTTTTCCTTTTTTTTGTCTAATTTCTTGTTTGCTTCACGAGAAAAAATATTTTGCCTCTTCAAAGTGGTAGGCATGTTGTGTAAATCAAATGATACAAACCCCCCAAAAATCAATTTTAATTCCAGGTTGTAAGACAAAAGAATTGGAAAAATGCCAAGGGGGTGAATACTTTCGCAAGCCACTTTATTTCCCAGACGGACTGATTGGCTGACTAGTTTGCTCTGTTCTCTGTTCCCATCCAGGAGCAGCTGTTGACCCATGACTTCAGTAAGTTCAAGCCCCTGAAACCGTCCCTGATGGCTGCTCTGGACGAGCTGCTGGCATCCGACATCGCCAAGCTGATGCCCCTGCTGCGCCAGGAGGAGATCAACCTGGGGGTGCAGCCAATGGTGCAGGGGGGGGCCTTCCTGGGAACCCGCGCTGGTCCCTTCGTGGAGAACGACCCATTTGGCGATGTGGAGAATGGGGGGAAGGAGGGCGAGGATGGGGGCGATATGGCCTGGGTGGTGACCAAGGACAAGCCCAAATACGACGAGATCTTCTACAACCTGGCGCCCAACGAGGGCAAGCTGAGTGGCACCAAGGCCAAGGACTGGATGGTGAGCACCCGGCTGCCAAACTCCGTCCTGGGGAGGATCTGGAAGCTGTCGGATGTGGACCGAGATGGCATGCTGGATGATGAGGAGTTTGCCCTGGCCAGCCACCTGATCGAGGTGAAGTTAGAGGGGCATGGTCTGCCCCCCGAGCTGCCAGCACGTCTGGTGCCCCCCTCCAAGCGCAGGCAGAAAGGATCTGATATATAGAGAGACTACATTAACCCACCCTTTGGAGCTGAGAGCATAACCCTTTGACAGCTGACACACACACTACTGCCCCACCCACGTTGTCCCCCAGTCCCTTACGTTGTCCCCCAGTCCCTTACGTTGTCCCCCCAGTCCCTTACGTTGTCCCCCCAGTCCCTTACGTTGTCCCCCCAGTCCCTTACGTTGTCCCCCCAGTCCCTTACGTTGTCCCCCCAGTCCCTTACGTTGTCCCCCCAGTCCCTTACGTTGTCCCCCCAGTCCCTTACGTTGTCCCCCCAGTCCCTTACGTTGTCCCCCCAGTCCCCTACGTTGTCCCCCCAGTCCCCTACGTTGTCCCCCCAGTCCCCTACGTTGTCTCCTAGTCCTCTACATTGTCCCCGACATTGTCCCCCAGTCCCCTACATTGTCTCCTAGTCCTCTGATGTCCCCTACATTGCACCCTAGCCCCTTATTTTATCCCCTACATTGTCTCCTAGTCCTCTATGATGTCCCCTAGGGCCCTAAATTGTTTCCTAGTCCCCTACATTGTCCTCTGATGTCCCCTACATTGTCTCCTATTACCCTACATTGTCCCCTACATTGTCCCCTACATTGTTTCCTAGTCCCCTACATTGTCCCCTACATTGTTTCCTAGTCCCCTACATTGTCCCCTACATTGTCTCCAAGTCCTCCATGATGTCCCCTACACTGTCTCCAAGTCCTCCATGATGTCCCCTACACTGAACCCTAGTCCCCTATGTTATCCCTTACATTGTCTCCTAGTCCTCCATGATGTCCTCTACATTGTCTCCTAGTCCTCTGATGTCCCCTATATTGTCCCCTAGTCCCCTATATTTTCCCCTTGTACCCTACATTGTCGCTTTGTCTCATTATCTTTCTTTACTTCATGTCTGTTAGCCCCTGGCTGCTCTACCCTGCTTTACTCTGTTCTGCTCTACCCTGCTTTACTCTGTTCTGCTTTACTCTGTTCCGCTCTACCCTGCTTTACTCTGCTCTGCTCCATCCTACCCTACTCTGCTCTGCTCTGCTCTGCTCTACCCTGCTCTGCTCTGCTCTACCCTGCTCTGCTCTACCCTGCTCTGCTCTACCCTGCTCTGCTCTACCCTGCTCTGCTCTACCCTGCTCTGCCCTACCCTGCTCTGCTCTGCTCTGCTCTGCTCTGCCCTGCTCTACTCTACCCTGCTAATTACACGGCTCTGACAGCTGCCTTACTACTATTTGACTTGCTTTTACATGGAGCCATTTAGCAGGGATTTTACACAAATCAAGACATACATATGTTGAAGTACACTAATCGATGTTCATGTATTTGATAGACAGCTGTTGCCATTAGATACAGTATAAAGCTTGTTTAGTCATCTCTTTGTCTGTCTGCAGGGGACTGGTCCAACCAATAACATTGCAGCATTTATATAGTTTTCCTCACACACTGTCACTGTCTTCTTCTATTCAGCTTTTGGGGGATTGTTTAGTGAGTATTGCTGTTGATTTGCTATGTACTAGACAAATAACTGCATTTGTTTCAAATGAATGTCATATGCTGTGAGAACAATGTTGTTATGTAAAACAGTTAGTGACTGCTGTGCACAGCTAAGCCAACAGCTACATGTTGTTATTATTAGCATTACCTAATAAACTGTATGGACTGTGTTCTGATGACCTCCACTGACCTTTTGTTCAGATTGAAGAGGAGAAGAAGTTGAATTCAGTAGTGTTTAGAGAAAGGAAAGGTAATGAAGGATGATTGGGTGATGGTGGATGATTGGGTGATGGTGGATGATTGGGTGATGGTGGATGATTGGGTGATGGTGGATGATTGGGTGATGGTGGATGTTTGACAAGTGGTGATGACTTGATGTGCTTCTAATCAACAACATAGACAGAAACATCATTTGAATCTGTGAATTAAAGTGATGCTCCAGGGGCCTCAAATATCAATCATGTGTAAGCACAAATCTGGCCTCATTTATCAAAACAGACAGGACAAGAATTCAGCCTGCTTGTGCCTTTTTTTTAAATGTATTTTTAATTTAACTTTTGTTTAAGGTTAAAGTCAGTTAAGAACAAACTGTTATTTACAATGACGGCCTACCCCGGCCAAACCCTCCCCTAACCCGGAAGACGCTGGGCCAATTGTGCGCCGCTCTTTGGGACTCCCGATCACAGCTGGTTGTGATGCAGCCCGTGACCGAACCAGGGTCTGTAGTGACACCTCGAGCACTGAGATGCCGTGTCTTAGACCCCTCCTCCTCTCTGGAGCCCCCCCACATAGCACTGAGATGCAGTGTCTTAGACCCCTCCTCTCTGGAGCCCCCCACATAGCACTGAGATGCAGTATTAGACCCCTCCTCTCTGGAGCCCCCCCCCCCACATAGCACTGAGATGCAGTGTCTTAGACCCCTCCTCTCTGGAGCCCCCCCCACATAGCACTGAGATGCAGTATTAGACCCCTCCTCCTCTCTGGAGCCCCCCCCCACCTAGCACTGAGATGCAGTATTAGACCCCTCCTCCTCTCTGGAGCCCCCCCACATAGCACTGAGATGCAGTATTAGACCCCTCCTCCTCTCTGGAGCCCCCCCCCACATAGCACTGAGATGCAGTCTTAGACCCCTCTACTCTGGAGCGCTCTGCCCTAACGATAAGGAGACAGTAATAAATCACTCCTTTGTGCTGTGTGAAGAGCAGCTGTGGAAAATTACCAATGATATAGTACATAGTACTATTCAACTCAAACATTTAGATCGTATTAGACTTTAACAGAACCATTTTGCCCCAGCTATATGTTGAACGTGTGGAGTTGTGAGTAATAATTAAATAATTAATCGATTTAATTGTATTTCCATTGTGAATTAATGCCACATATCTTGACAGGCTATGTCATATAATTTGACCACATCTGTGCATTTGTTAGAATAATAATCCATATAAAGTAATTAGTTAAACTAGAGGCATATGTGTAAAGTAAACCATTGTGTAAATCCTATAAAAAAACAGAGATAATGGAAATCCAATGAGAGAGGCTAATCCTGCTCTGTTAGAATATTTGGCACAAGCTGCATTTCGCAGAAAGCGAGTTTTTAGAGACAAGAGGGACTATTTTTCAGCAGAAAATACAGATTGACTCATCAGATATCATTTCCAAAAACCAATTTCATAGGAGTTTTGTGAGGATTTTTGTACACATCCAAGTGCTATCCATCCTCGGGTTTTTGGCAACAGGCACTTTTCAACTGGAGCTTGACAATCGGCATCTCACAGCCCTCGATGAGACAACATCTTGGATGCAAACATCAGTAAAAGGAACAGTAAGACATACCACTTCACAACCGGTTGAAATCAAGAGGGGTTTCTTTGCCTCCAATGGGTTCCCAAATAGGAACAGAACCATGTGAATGGAAAATAATGTTAATTTGCAGGTGATGGGTTAAGTGATGATCAAAAGACACAGCTGAATGTGGTGGCCAGGTGGAACGCACAACTCGTTCATTCTGCAGAACAGTAATGGGAGCTGTTGAGAATGGATGGCTTATTGGAGAGAGTCTACTCTTTTAAAGTATATATGCCATTGCTAAAGTTACTTGAATTGTCATAATGGTCGTCTCTTTGTAGCTATGTTTTTATTTTTACTGGTCAAGCCACAACTGAACGGGCCAAATAAAACCTTTGGGTTGTACTCAATCTCTGACACAAGTGTAAAGGATGTCATGCTACTTGCTAAGGGAGTACCACTTCCTCCCGATTCAGCCCATACCTGGTGCGAACTCGGGACCTCTGCCTTCCTAGCGCTCCTGAAGGCACTCTAGTCTGCAATTTTTGACTGAGGAGTAAGTTACACACACCATGTTTTCACATCCCCCATTTTTTTTCACACAGCCTTCACACAGCCTCCATTCGCCATTGAAACTTCTACCTGAAGGAGCCACATTGTTTGCGCGTAGCAGTTTTGAGTCGAGATCATTTTCAGCTATTTTATCGATAGAATTATGGCGAGTAAATCTGGAAAATCAAAGGCAAAGTCCAGGTATACAGATCTACACAACATTATTGATGAAATTGTTCCGGACTGGATGCTGGAGTGAGTAGTTGTGCTGTACTTCGCTCCGCGGGTAATAATACATTTCATTACATTACAACGGAACGATTTGATTAGTGTAATGTTAGCTAGCTAGCTACATAGTTGTCTTTGCATCAAGGATAAAGGTGTAGCTAAAGGTGTAGGTGTAGCTTTGAGAAACTAACAAGGTTAGCTAGCCAGCTGTATTCGTTCGTTTGCACCATTTTCCAAACGGCGTCAACACCACACCACAGCTAGCTAGCCAACTTTACCAACTAGCAGTACTGTAGAAACTAAATACATTACAACGGAACGATTTGATTAGTGTAATGTTAGCTAGCTACATAGTTGTCTATGTATCAAAGATAAAAGATAAAGGTAAACACAGCCACTGCTAGCTAGCCAACTCTACCAGCTAGCAGTACTGTATCATTTTTAGTCAATAAGATTTTTTGCAACGTAAGCTTAACTTTCTGAACTTTCGAGTTGTGTAGTCCACTTGTGTAGCTAGCCAACGTTTAATTACTTCTGCGTTATGAAAGGAACTAGACACGGACACGAATGATCCATTGGTAGTTGGTTGCAACAAAGTATTGGTGCTAACCGTGTATTATTGGATGCTAGTTAGCTACGACATCATAGGACACGGTGCACTGGGTGGGTTTCACGGAAGAATACTGTACCAAGTTATCTTGCTGAATAAACTAAGCTTGAGCCTATTCATGGAAACATTGAACCACTGTAGTTTACATAAATTATAATTTCTAAGTGGAAGATGGAAAAGTAATATTTTAGTGTTTCAGTGAATGGTTAGTGAGGGAGGCCCTGCTCTCTCGCTTCCCCAGTTGTTTAGTTAATTTTCATTCCAATCTCCTTTGCATTAGCGTAGCCTGTCAACTGTGTCTGTCTATCCCTGTTCTCTCCTCTCTGCACAGGCCACACAAACGCTTCACACCGCATGACCTATGCCATTCTAACCTGGTGGTCCCAGCGCGCACGACCCACGTGGAATTCCAGGTCTCCGGCAGCCTCTGGAACTGCCAGCCTGCGGCCAACAAGGCAGAGTTCATTTCAGCCTATGCTACCCTCCAGTCCCTCGACTTCTTGGCGCTGACGGAAACATGGATTACCACAGAAAACACTGCTACTCCTACTGCTCTCTCCTCGTCTGACCACGTGTTCTCGCATACCCCGAGAGCATCTGGCCAGCGGGGTGGTGGCACTGGAATCCTCATCTCTCCCAAGTGGACATTCTCTCTTTCTCCCCTGACCCATCTGTCTATCGCCTCCTTTGAATTCCATGCTGTCACAGTTACCAGCCCTTTCAAGCTTAACATCCTCATCATTTAATGCTTTCCAGGTTCCCTTGGAGAGTTCATCATCAGCTTGACGCCTTGATAAGTTCCTTTCCTGAGTATGGCTCACCCCTCACAATTCTGGGTGACTTTAAACTCCCTATGTCTACCTTTGACTCATTTCTCTCTGCCTCCTTCTTTCCACTCCTCTCGTCTTTTGACCTCACCCTCTCACCGTCCCCCCCTACTTACAAGGCAGGAAATACGCTTGACCTCATCTTTACTAGATGCTGTTCTTCTACTAATCTCACTGCAACTCCCCTCCAAGTCTCCGACCACTACCTTGTATCCTTTTCCCTCTCGCTCTCCTCCAACACTACTCACTCTGCCCCTACTCAGATGGTATTGCGCTGTCGCAACCTTCGCACTCTCTCTCCTGCTACTCTCTCCTCTTCTATCCTATCATCTCTTCCCTCTGCTCAATCCTTCTCCAACCAATCTCCTGATTCTGCCTCCTCAACCCTCCTCTCCTCCCTTTCTGCATCCTTTGACTCTCTATGTCCCCTATCCTCCCGGCCGGCTCGGTCCTCCCCTCCTGCTCCGTGGCTTGACGACTCATTGCGAGCTCACAGAACAGGGCTCCGGGCAGCCGAGCGGAAATGGAGGAAAACTAGCCTCCCTGCGGACCTGGCATCTTTTCACTCCCTCCTCTCCACATTTTCTTCCTCTGTTTGTGCTGCTAAAGCCACTTTCAACCACTCTAAATTCCAAGCATCTGCCTCTAACCCTAGGAAGCTCTTTGCCACCTTCTCCTCCCTCCTGAATCCTCCTCCCCCCCACCTCCTTCTCTGCGGATGACTTTGTCAACCATTTTGAAAAGAAGGTTGACAACATCCGATCCTCGTTTGTTAAGTCAAACGAAACCGCTGGTCCTACTCACATTGCCCTACCCTATGCGTTGACCTCTTTCTCCCCTCTCTCTCAAGATGAAATCTTGGGATGGCTGGCCGCCCAACAACCTGCCCGCTTGACCCTATCCCCTCCTCTCTTCTCCAGACCATTTCCTGAGACCTTCTCCCTTACCTAACTCATCAACTCATCCTTGACCACTGGCTACGTCCCTTCCGTCTTCAAGAGAGCGAGAGTTTCACCCCTTCTCAAAAAACCTACACTCGATCCCTCCGAGATCAACAACTACAGACCAGTATCCCTTCTTTCTTTTCTCTCCAAAACTCTTGAGCGTGCCGCCCTTAGCCAGCTCTCTTGCTATCTCTCTCAGAATGACCTTCTTGATCCAAATCAGTCAGGTTTCAAACTGGTCATTCAACTGAGACTGCTCTTCTCTGTGTCACGGAGGCTCTCCGCACTGCTAAAGCTAACTCTCTCTCCTCTGCTCTCATCCTTCTAGACCTATCTGCTGCCTTTGATACTGTGAACCATCAGATTCTCCTCTCCACCCTCTCCGAGCTGGGCATCTCCGGCGCGGCCCACGCTTGGATTGCGTCCTACCTGACAGGTCGCTCCTACCAGGTGGCGTGGCGAGAATCCGTCTCCACACCACGTGCTCCCACCACTGGTGTCCCCCAGGGCTCAGTTCTAGGCCCTCTCCTATTCTCGCTATACACCAAGTCACTTGGCTCTGTCATATCCTCACATGGACTCTCCTATCATTGCTACGCAGACGACACACAATTAATCTTCTCCTTTCCCCCTTCTGATAATCAGGTGGCGAATCGCATCTCTGCATGTCTGGCAGACATATCAGTGTGGATGACGGATCACCACCTCAAGCTGAACCTCGGCAAGACGGAGCTGCTCTTCCTCCCGGGGAAGGACTGCCAGTTCCATGATCTCGCCATCACGGTTGACAACTCCATTGTGTCCTCCTCCCAGAGTGCTAAGAGCCTTGGCGTGACCCTGGACAACACCCTGTCGTTCTCCGCTAACATCAAGGCGGTGACCCAATCCTGTAGGTTCATGCTCTACAACATTCGCAGAGAATGACCCTGCCTCACACAGGAAGCGGCGCAGGTCCTAATCCAGGCACTTGTCATCTCCTGTCTGGATTACTGCAACTCGCTGTTGGCGGGGCTCCCTGCCTGTGCCATTAAACCCCTACAACTCATCCAGACCGCTGCAGCCCGTCTGGTGTTCAACCTTCCCAAGTTCTCTCATGTCACCCCGCTCCTCCGCACACTCCACTGGCTTCCAGTTGAAGCTCGCATCTGCTACAAGACCATGGTGCTTGCCTACGGAGCTGTGAGGGGAACGGCACCTCCGTACCTTCAGGCTCTGATCAGTCCCTACACCCAAAGAAGGGCACTGCGTTCATCCACCTCTGGCCTGCTCGCCTCCTTACCTCTGCGGAAGCACAGTTCCCGCTCAGCCCAGTCAAAACTGTTCGCTGCTCTGGCACCCCAATGGTGGAACAAGCTCCCTCACGACGCCAGGACAGCGGAGTCAATCACCACCTTCCGGAGACACCTGAAACCCCACCTCTTTAAGGAATACCTGGGATAGGATTAAGTAATCCTTTTAACCCTCCCCCCTACCCCCCCCCAAAAAAGACATAGATGTGCTATTGTAAAGTGGCTGTTCCACTGGATATCATAAGGTGAATGCACCAATTTGTAAGTCGCTCTGGATAAGAGCGTCTGCTAAATGACGTAAATGTAAATGTATGTTCTAAACTAGCCCTAACACACCTCCATGTTCTAAACTAGCCCTAACACACCTCCATGTTCTAAACTAGCCCTAACACACCTCCATGTTCTAAACTAGCCCTAACACACCTCCATGTTCGTCACCGGCCCTAACACACCTCCATGTTCGTCACCGGCCCTAACACACCTCCATGTTCGTCACCGGCCCTAACACACCTCCATGTTCGTCACCGGCCCTAACACACCTCCATGTTCGTCACCGGCCCTAACTCACCTCCATGTTCGTCACCGGCCCTAACTCACCTCCATGTTCGTCACCGGCCCTAACTCACCTCCATGTTCGTCACCGGCCCTAACTCACCTCCATGTCCTTCACCAGCCCTAACAAAAACTCCTCACCTCCTTAATAATTCTGCTTAACATGGACAGATTTGCCTGTCTTTCTCTGGCTTCACCTGTCTCTCTCTGGCTACGTCCTGCAAAATGTTTTGCAAATAATGTTTTTGTGCAGTTCGTATGACATGTTACGAATCCAATTCCTACATGTTAGGAATCTGTTGTGCTTAAGATCCTAGACTGCATCTGTAAACAGTAGATAGATAGGCTGATTGTCCTCTAGAGTGACAGTATAATGTTCACTGTGTTGTCTTGGTTTCTCAGTGGCACTCAGATAAACAGTGAGTCGCAGTGCTCCAGGCCCAAACCCCAGAACATAATTTCCTAGTGGTACACTCGCTGGCTCACTCACTCTCTCCTTTTCTCCCTCAAACACACACACACAAAAGTACAACTAGAAAATCGTGTCCAAATCTTTCTCCAAACTTCTAGTTCAGGGGTACGGGCAATGCAGTCAGTTCACCAAATAAAAATGTGATTCACATTTAAAAAAACATATATTTTTTAAATTTAATTTAAACTTAAACTTGAGACTTTTCCTCCTTGCCCATTTTAAATATTTATTGGAGGATATTTATTTTTGTATTGCTTCTAACTGTTTCGGGTAATGCAAGTTCTTGTGCTTTTACGGGAATAACATATGTGTAAATGAATTCTGTTGATGTATTTTTTTGTGTTATCCATGATCGTTTGTCATGTGTAGTTTCTTAACACATACAGTTTAGGTACAATGATTAACATGTATACGCAGGGCCCAGCTGTAAAAGAGACCTTGGTCTCAGTCTGTGTTCCTTGTTGAAATAAAGGTGTGTGTGTGTATATATATATATATATATGTCAGTCAAGAACAAATTATTTTATTTTTTATATTTTATTACAAAAAACACAAGGAAGGGGTAACATTAAAGTATTAGAACATGAAGGACAAACAATACAGCATCAAGACACTATCAAACATGTATCAGTCTTTCCGCAACAGAGCCATCCTTATGTGTGAGGGTGTATGTGCATGATAATGATCTAAAATATGTCATAGTTTCCTTTTTCATGATCACAATCTTGTGAAACCCGAACCCTCCAAGATCCCCCCCCACAGTTCCCCAATAGCTGTCCCTCAATCATTCGAGACCCCTCCCACAGCCCCCCCCTGGAAGAAAAAAAGAAAAATACAATTAATTCCATTCCCCATCCCCAATAACCCCCCAATACACCAACAACCAAGAGAATGAACTAAAGAGAAAAAAGGAAAAGGCAGAAGAAAACAGCAAACAACAATGCACTTTTTTTTAAACGAAATAATAAATTTAAAACAAAGGACATCAAGGACGACTGAAATCATAACAGCAATGCCTACTTTATATGGTTGTGTGCATGTCTGGCACTATTACATGTATGTGTGTGTTCTTGTATGGGTTTATTTGAATGAGAGTGTGTATATGCATGTGTACAAACACCTGCACAGCATCAGCCTCAGGCAAACCGGCATTAGTTGTATAAACACTGAAACTTAGTGTCATTCAAATGTACTTTTATTATGTTTTATTTTGACTTTTCTTTTCTTTATCTTTTGACCATCATTCTCTTTCTCACACAGCAACTCCACTCCCACTTGTCTCCAATTCCACATACCAACCCTCAGCTTCCCTCAGCCCATCCCATCTATCTCTGCTGGCCACCCACTTCTTGTTTCTACGCAACACATATCTTTCAACTATGATGTTTAACGTACAATTTCAATCTATCTAATCGAATAAAATCTACAGATTGCGTGTTGAAGATAAATACTTTTACTTAGAGTATTAGTATATTAGTAATTTACTGACCCAGTCTCTCCAGATCTCCTAACAGTACTATTTCTAGGGTCAATTTTAGATCAATGTTATGCATTTTCAGCCATTCCTGAACCTGAGACCAGAAACGGGCTACCTGAGGGCAATACCAAAATAAATGGTCTATTGATTCTGTATCCTCACAACAAAATCTGCAGAGCTTCGATGATTTTATGCTCCAAATATTCAACATTTTGTTGGTGGCAAGAATTCTATATAATAATTTTAGCTGAAAAGCACGAAGTCTTGAATCTTGCGTTGTTTTATATATCAACTCATACACCCTGTACCATGGAATCGGTACATCAAAAATCTCTTTCCAACTATTTTGCAATCTGTATGGCACAGTTGTCAACATCCTGGTCCTCAAATGAAACTGGTATACTTTCCTATTTATGCTATTTTTTTTATTCCTCTACCAGTTTTGATCCTTTATATTGGGCAGACAGATCAGTTCCCTACCTCCTCCCGCTGCCACCCACCTCCTCCAATTTTGGGGCAATGCTGTAATCAATTGGTTGTACTCTTGGATTGAGCAGACCTTCCCGTACAATTCTGATAACTCCATGAAGGACATAACTCTACCATTACAATTTACAATATAATTTAAGAACAAAATACAATTTTCAAACATCTTTCCCATAAATACAAGTATTTTATCAACCAGCACATTTGAGTTCAGCCATAATATTTGTTCTATCTTTTCAGGGGGATGAAATTGAAATTGTAGCCAGCTCTGCAATGCTTGTTTGAAAAAGATAGATACTTTGAAAAAAGTATACTTTTCAATTAATCGAAATGAGACATGGCAATCTGCACAAAGGCAAAAAGGCCATTTTTAAACAATGGATGAGCTTTTCTTATTAATATAATTTAGAACCATTTAGGGTTCAAATAAAACTTTTGAATGAGTGAAGCTTAAAGAGAGAGGATTAATGCTTTTATATTTAATAATCTCAACCCACCCAATTCATATTCATTATATAGATAGGCTCGTTTTATTTTGTCTTGTTTAGCGTCCCAGATAAAGCTAAATATTTTTTGCTCATATGATTTGAAAACGAATCATCAGGAGTAGGCAGCGCCATAAGTAAGTGAGTAAACTGAGATATGACTAAGGAGTTAATCAGGGCAATTTTCCCATAAATAGACAGGTATTTACCTCTCCATGGTTGCAGGATCTTGTCTATTTTTATATGTTTTCTATTGAAATTCATTGTGGAGAGCTTATTTATATATTTTGTGACATGAATACCAAGTATGTCTACTTCACCATCAGCCCATTTTATAGGTAAACTACATGTAAAAGTTGTATTTTTTAAGGATCCAATACGTAATATTGTACACTTATCATAATTAGGATTTAGTCCAGAGAGTACAGAATGTTATCTAGATCTTTAATGAGACATTGCAGGGATCTAGCTTGCAGACTTAATATAAAATATGAGTCATTGGCATACATGGACACCTTTGTTTTTGAGCCTTGGATTTCTAATCCTCTAATGTTCTTATTGGATCTGATTTCAATAGCTAGTATTTCGATGGCCATAACGAATAGATGTGGTGACAGTGGACACCCTTGTTTAACTCCTCTAGACAATTCAAAACTCTCTGAGAAGTAGCCGCTATTTACTATTTTACACCTGGGGTTGCTATACATTATTTTTACCCATTTTAAGAGACTTACCGAAACTGAAAAAATCCAGGCATTTTTAAATAACATCCAGTCTTACTTTATCAAATGCCTTTTCAAAATCCGCTATAAATACCATTCCTGGCTTCTTAGATGTTTCATGATGTTCTATTATTTCTAGTAATTGTCGTATATTATCTCCAATGTATTGTCAATGTAAAAAACCTGTTTGATCAGGATGAACAATACCTGTTAAAACCCATTTAATTCTGAGTGCTATGCATTTTGCTAGTAGTTTTGCATCACAACATTGAAGTGTAAGGGGCCTCTAGTTTTTTAGATAGACCGGGTCTTTTATATTTGCCATCTGGGTCTTGTTTTAATAATAGAGAAATCAGACCTTCCTGCTGAGTACCTGACAGACTACCATTTCTATAGGAGTAGTTAAAACAATCTAACAATGGAGCTTTTAGTATATAAAAAAAATACTTGATATACCTCTACCGGTATGCCATCAAGCCCTGGGGTTTTTCCAGACTGAAAGGATTTAATAGCCTCAAAAAGTTATTCCTCTGTAATTTGGCCTTCACACTGATCTTTCTGTAAATTTGTTATATTATTTGGAAAGAACTCCTTACTGTAATCTTCATTCAATGGGAGAGGATGAGACGGAAAAGAGATCATCTGCCTAAAATAATTAGCTTCCTCTTTTAAAATATAATTTGTAGAATCATAGATGACTCCGTCTTCAGTAACGAGTTTCTGCAAATTCTTTTTGTTAGCATTTCTGTATTGGAGATTCAGGAAGAATTCTGTGCATTTTTCTCCATATTCCATCCAGTTTGCTTTATTTTTGTAATAGATTACATTAGATCGTCTTGAATAAGTTCAAGTTCTTTTTGTTTTTACTCTAATTTATTTTGTATCTCTGTAGTATCGTTTTTATTGCTATCTACCTGTACTATTAGTTCATGGATTCCCTTGTTTGTCTTGTTTCTTTAGCCAGAAACTGCTTTTTTTTATTATTGATGAATATTGAATGACCCCTGAAGGAACATTTTAAAGGTATCCCAAGCAATAAGGGGATTTGCTGAACCTATATTATACTGGAAAAATTGAATTATAAATGATTTTGTCTTAGTTAAAAATAAGTTGTCCTCCAGTAAAATTTGATTAAATTCCAATATCCCAGTCCATGTGGAAAATCTATAAGAGTTATGTGTATGCCAATTAGATGATGATCCGATCACATTCTGTCTTCTATTAAAACTTTTTTAACCTTTTGATGCAAGAGAGACAAGAAAGTAGTCAAGACAACTAGCTTGATTAAGTCTCCTCCATGTATATCTCACTAGGTCAGGGTTTTTTAGTCTCCAAATATCCACTATTTCTAATGTGTCCATAATATTTGTGATTTCCTTAACTTCTTTTGGCTTGAGGGCGCTATTTTCACGTCCGGATGAAAAGTGTGCCCAAAGTATACTGCCTGCTACTCAGGCCCAGAAGCTAGGATATGCATATAATTGATAGATTTGGATAGAAAACACTCTAAGGCTTCTAAAACGGTTTGAATGATGTCTGTGATTATAACAGAACTTATTTGGCAGGTGAAACCCCGAGGACAAACCATCCAGGATTTTTTTTTTTTTTTTAGGTCACTCTCTTTTCATTGAGAATCCATAATTCTAAGGCAGTTGCTTGCAGTTCCTATCGCTTCCACTGGATGTCAACAGTCTTTAGAAATTAGTTGATGTTTTTCCTTTGTGTAATGAAGAAGTAGCCCTGTTCAGAATGAGGCTCGAGGGAAGTGTACTGTTTGATAGAGGCACATGACCTGAAAAACACTCTCCACTTTGTTTTCCTCCGGTATTGAACACACTGTTCAGAATGAGGCTTGAGGGAAGTGTACTGTTTGATAGAGGCACATGACCTGAAAAACACTCTCCACTTTGTTTTCCTCCGGTATTGAACACAGTTTATCCCGTCTTAAATTTGATCAATTATTTACGTTAAAAAATACCTAAAGTTGTATTAGGAAAGTTGTTTGAAATGTTTGGACAAAGATTACAGGTAACTTGAGATATTTTGTAGTCATGTTGCGCAAGTTGGAACCAGTGTTTTTCTGGCTCAAACGCGCCAAATAAATTGACATTTTGGATATATAACGACGGAATTAATCGAACAAAAGGACCATTTGTGATGTTTATGGGACATATTGGAGTGCCAACAGAAGAAGCTCGTCAAAGGTAAGGCATGAATTATATCGTTATTTCTGAGTTTTGTGTCACGCCTGGCGGGATGAAATATGATTGTCTGTGTTGTTTGATGGGGTGCTATCCTCACATAATAGCATTGTTTGCTTTCGCTGTAAAGCCTTTTTGTAATCTGACACTGTGGCTAGATTCACAAGAAGTTCAGCTTTAATTTGGTGTATTGCACTTGTGAATGTATGAAAGTTAAATATTTTGTAAGAATTATTTTTGAATTTGGCGCTCTGCCATTTCACCGGATGTTGTCAAATCGATCCTGTTAACGGGATTTCAGCCATAATTAAGGGCATGGTGATGATAGTTTGTAGAGTGATTACCTTTACGGTCCATTGAGGTACTTAACACTGTGTTATCCTGTTGGGGCTAGGGGGCAGTATTTGCACGGCCGGATAAAAAACGTACCCGATTTAATCTGGTTACTACTCCTGCCCAGTAACTAGAATATGCATATAATTGTTTGATTGGGATAGAAAACACCCTAAAGTTTCTAAAACTGTTTGAATGTTGTCTGTGAGTATAACAGAACTCATTTGGCAGGCCAAAACCTGAGAAGATTCCAAACAGGAAGCGCTCTCTCTGACCATTTCATGGCCTTCTTGATCATCTCTAACAAAAACAGGGGATCTCTGGCATGACGTGACATTTTCTAACTCTCCCATAGGCTCTCAGAAGGCGCCAGAAAGCTGAATCGTGGCTTTGCAGCCCATGGCTGAAAAACAATAGCGCATTTTGATAGTGGTCGATCTGAGGACAATAGGACGGGGCGCGCGTGCCCGAGTCGACTCCATGTTTACTTTCTCTCTCTTTGAACGAAAACCACCACTCCCGGTCGGAATATTATCGCTTTTTTACGAGAAAAATGGCATAAAAATTGATTTTAAACAGCGGTTGACATGCTTCGAAGTACGGTAATGGAATATTTAGAATTTTTTTTGTCACGAAACGCGTCGGGCGCGTGACCCTTATTTACCCTTCGGATAGTGTCTTGAACGCACAAACAAAACGCCGCTATTTGGATATAACTATGGATTATTTGGGACCAAACCAACATTTGTTATTGAAGTAGAAGACCTGGGAGTGCATTCTGACGAAGAACACCAAAGGTAATCAAACTTTTCTAATAGTAAATCGGAGTTTGGTGAGTACCACACTTGGTTGGTGTCAAAATAGCTAGCCTGTGATGGCTGGCTATCTACTTAGAATATTGCAAAATGTGCTTTCACCAAAAAGCTATTTTAAAATTGGACATAGCGAGTGCATAAAGGAGTTCTGTATCTATAATTCTTAAAATAATTGTTATGTTTTTTGTGAACATTTATCGTGAGTAATTTAGTAAATTCACCGGAAGTGTTCGGTGGGAATGCTAGTCACATGCTAGTCACATGCTAATGTAAAAAGCTGGTTTTTGATATAAATATCAAGCTTGAAAAATGGGTGTCTGATTATTTCTGGCTGGGTACTCTGCTGACATAATCTAATGTTTTGCTTTCGTTGTAAAGCCTTTTTGAAATCGGACAGTGTGGTTAGATTAACGAGAGTCTTGTCTTTAAAATGCTGTAAAATAGTCATATGTTTGAGAAATTTAAGTAATAGCATTTCTAAGGTATTGAATAACGCGCCACGGGATTCCACTGGCTGTTGAGTAGGTGGGACACAAACAACTGGATTCGTTATCCCTTTCATGCCCTGACTCCAGTCCACTTACCGATATCTGAACTAGAGAGCCTCATCGAAATTGCAATAAGTGGTTCTGTGAAAATTTAATTCAATCAGAAGCCATTGCCAGATTTCTGGATAGGGCTGCGCTCAGAGTATCCTGCCTTGGCAAATCGCACTGATAAGACACTGATGCCCTTTGCAACCACGTACCTGTGTGAGAGTGGATTCTCGGCCCTCACTAGCATGAAAACTAATTACAGGCACAGACTGTGTGGAAAATGATTTAAGACTGAGACTCTCTCCAATACAACCCAACATTGCAGAATTATGTGCACCCTTTCAAGCACACCCTTCTCATTAACCTGTGGTGAGTTATTCACAATTTTTGATGAACAAATAAGGTTTTATATGTAAGATGGCTAAATAAAGAGCAAAATTATTGATTATTTAATATTGTTATTTGTGCCCTGGTCCTGTAAGAGCTCTTTGTCACTTCCTACGAGCTGTGTTGTGACAAAAACTCACACTCATTCTTATGATTAACAAATGTATCGTATTGTGTGTGTGTGGCAGGCTTACAATGAAGGCAAAAAACAATATGTGAGAGTGTGCTGACCCTGGTGCGAGAGGGGGTACAGCTGGAGGTTGAAGGTTTGACGTGGTACGGAACTATAAAAAGGTTGGGAACCATTGTTATAGTTCAAGCAGTCCCAGGTTTAACCAACCAACAAACTCCACAGTAGATCATGAGGATTCATACTCTCTGTTTATACTCTGAGTCCTCTCAGGTGTAAGGTGTGTGTGTGTGTGTGTGTGTGTGTGTGTGTGTGTGTGTGTGTGTGTGTGTGTGTGTGTGTGTGTGTGTGTAGTGGCTACATGTGTGTCTATGTGGATGGAGAGAGGGAGGGAGGGAGGGAAGGCAGGGGTGAAGGAGGGAGGGATGGGAGGGAGGGAAGCAAGTAAGAGATGGAAGGAAGGATGGAGGGTCTGGTCTTCCTGCTTTTCTCTTTCCCTCTTCCACTCCTCCATGAAAAGAAACACAAAATGAGAAACAGAATCAACCCTCTTTCTCTTTCTCTCTCTCTCCCCCTCTCTCACTCTCTAGCCCTTGTCTCCCTCTCTACCCCTCTCTCTTCCAATTTTCAATTAAATGTACATTTTTATTAAGGGCTTTATTGGCATGGGAAACATGTTTACATTGCCAAAGCAAGTGAAATAGATCATAAAGTGAAATAAACAATACAAAATTTACAGTAAACATTACACTCACAAAATTTCCAAAATACATTTCAAATGTCATTATGTCTATATACAGTGTCGTAACGATGTGCAAATAGTTAGGGAAAATAAATAAACAGAATTATGGGTAGTATTTACAATGGGGTTTGTCTTCACTGGTTATCCTTTTCTTGTGACAACAGGTCACACCTCTTGTTGCTGTGATGTCACACTGGTATTTCACCCAGTAGATATGAGAGTTTATCAAAATTGGATTTGTTTTCAAATTCTTTGTGGGTCTGTGTAATCTGAGGGAAATATGTGTCTCTATAGTCTTACATTTGGCAGGAGGTAAGGAAGTGCAGCTCAGTTTCCACCTTATTTTGTGGGCAGTGTGCACATCTTCTGGAGAGGCAGGTCTGCCTACGGCGACCTTTCTCAATGTCTGTATATAGGTCTCTCCCCCCCAGTGTACAGTGTGACACACATGCCAGGAATGTGGTGGGCTGGCCTGAGAACTATTAATATCAGCTTTCCTCGGTCCGCTAAGTTTCCTTGGGCTGCAGCTCAGCCTCTAGACACTACATTTATGATAAAACATTAAAATTAACAACATTCCCCTATTTGGACTTTTCCCAAAGAAACAAGATGTTTAGGCCACACCCAAAATCTGTTATTTGTGTATGTGTGTGTGGGCACGAGAGAGAGATTTCCTAATCAGATCAACAGGCACTGGCTTTCCAACATTTACAGTAATGTGGAGTAAATGTCTTGACATTTCTCATGAGATATTTCAGTGACAGAGGAATTTTGATTAGCTTCCAATGTGGCTATTAAAACAAATCTTTGCCATGTACAACACAGCTAGAGCGAATTCAATCCCCACTTTGACAAGAGGATCGGTATTTGGTTATGCACATTACAGACAGTTAAAAATACTATTATCAAAACTATTTAGTTGCTTTAAAATAGTTAATGTTACTATGATGGGAGAAAAAACATTCACAACAACAACAAAAAACATAATATGCTACGTGACATTCCCACTGAACACTAAAAGGCACTGGTTAACACTGGCACACTGCTGTCAAGACTACAGCATAGGAGGACCATCACCAGCAAGGAACAAACAACAGCCCACTAAACAGGGGTCTCCAGCTACTTCACTTGGTGCATACGTGGGGAATTCCTCACTAGGACGCCCCGTGAAGGATGAAACGTCTGGAAACTACCTCGGATGGACAGTATTTCACATTTTCCTTTCTCAGAAACACGACGGTTTTATGTGTCTGTCTATGTTAGGTTTGAATGCACAGTTTGTACTAGGTAGAGCTGGGTAGTTTGGCCGAGCGTTCTAAGGTGCAGGATTAAGGCTCCAGTCTCTATGGAGGCGTGGGTTCATATCCCACTGCTGCCATCTTTATCAAGCATTTCGCTACACTTGCATTATCATCTGCTAACCATGTGTATGTGACAAATAACATTTGGATGATTTGAATTAGAATGAAGAAGTTACCTTAGCAACAGCGCTGTTTTAAGGCGGTTGCTTAAAGTATTCCAGGCGGCCAGTGTCGTACATTTAGCAGAATCACCATGGTGTCTGTATTGAAAGAGACCACGGGGCTATATGCACAAGAAAAATCTGAACAAATGTGGAGAAATTTTGGACAAACTCAAGGCTATGTGGTTTCCCAGGAGGTCTACCCCGGGGGATGGTAATAGAGGGGATGTACGTGAGGCGACGTTGGCTCCCTCTGCTGGGAATATGGGAGCTGGGCGCCCCGACACAGACAGCTCTAAGTGGAGGTAATTAGAGGAAAGTGCCAACCAGCCGTGGAGGCCAAATAAAAGGAGCACGGTGGCACACCGCGGGAAGAAATGGGGAGAGAGACCGACACCAGTCAAGAGAGAGAAGGAAGACCGAGCAAAACCTATGTTATTTCTTTGATATATTTATTTTCTGTCTTTGTAAAGTTGTTTTTTCAGACTAAAGCCTCTCTGTGTCAGTCTCTGCACGCTCAACCCAACATCCTACGGTTTACCACAGCTATTACAATATTTGGTTTATTAACCCTCAATTAAATGGTCTGTTTGTTGTGAACTAGTTCGATAGCCAGCTAGCTAAACTAACGTCAACCAACTTATTTTCAAAGACTAGCTAGGACAAACATTTTCACTAATACCATCAAAATCATAGCACGTTTTTGGGGCTCATTCAGTAGTTTTTACCTGATAAAGTATAATCCTTTTGAAAGTACAATTGTATATTCCTAAAACAGATTGAAAAGTATATGCTTCTTCTATGAGGTTTATCGGCGGGTGGCATCCAATATATGTTGCATTACCGCCACCTACTAGACTGGAGTACAACTCCCTTATACTTTGCTTGGAAAAAATAAAAGTTTTAATTAATCTTTATTTAACTAGGCAAGTCAGTTAAGAACAAATTCTTATGACATCCTAGGGACAGTGCCTTGTTCAGGGGCAGAACGACAGATTTTTACCTTGTCAGCTCAGGGATTTCATCTTGCAACCTTTCGGTTACTCGCCCAACGCTCTAACCACTAGGCTACCTGACAACCCAAATACCCTATCATTTAACACTACGCTCTCACAAAAATATATATAAAAAATAACATCACCCTACTCCACTCTTTAAATACACTGCTCAAAAAAATAAAGGGAACACTTAATAACCTCTAAATATTCCATTACCGTACTTCGAAGCATGTCAACCGCTGTTTAAAATAAATTTTTATGCCAATTTTCTCGTAAAAAAGCGATAATATTCCGACCGGGAGTGGTGGTTTTCGTTCAAAGAGAGAAAGAAAGTAAACATGGAGTCGACTCGTGCACGAGCCTTAGTCTCATAGTACTCTGACCGGCCACTATCCAAACGCGCTAATGTTTTTCAACCATGGCCTGCAAAGCCACGATTCAGCTTTTTGCCGCCTTCTGAGAGCCCATGGGAGCCGTAGGAAGTGTCATGTAACAGCAGAGATCCCCTGTATTGGATAGAGATAATCAAGAAGGCCAAGAAATGGTCAGACAGGGTACTTCCTGTTTGGAATCTTCTCAGGTTTTGGCCTGCCAAATGAGTTCTGTTATATTCACAGACACCATTCAAACAGTTTTAGAAACTTTGGAGTGTTTTCTATCCAAAGCTAATAATTATATGCATATTCTAGTTTCTGGGCAGGAGTAATAATCAGATTAAATTGGGTACGTTTTTTATCCGGCCGTGAAAATACTGCCCCCTAGTCATAACAGGTTAAACAACACAATGTAACTCCAAGTCACACTTCTGTGAAATCAAACTGTCCACTTAGGAAGCAACACTGATTGACAATAAATGTCACATGCTGTTGTGCAAATGGAATAGACAACAGGTGGAAATTATAGGCAATTAGCAAGACACCCCCAATAAAGGAGTGGTTCTGCAGGTGGGGACTACAGACCACTTCTCAGTTCCTATGCTTCCTGGCTGATGTTTTGGTCACTTGAATGCTGGCGGTGCTTTCACTCTAGTGGTAGCATGAGACGGAGTCTACAACCCACACAAGTGGCTCAGGTAGTGCAGCTCATCCAGGATGGCACATCAATGCGTGCTGTGGCAAGAAGGTTTGCTGTGTCTGTCAGCGTAGTGTCCAGAGCATGGAGGCGCTACCAGGAGACAGGCCAGTACATCAGGAGACGTGGAGGAGGCCGTAGGAGGGCAACAACCCAGCAGCAGGACCGCTACCTCCGCCTTTGTGCAAGGAGGAGCAGGAGAAGCACTGCCAGAGCCCTGCAAAATGACCTCCAGCAGGCCACAAATGTGTATGTGTCTGCTCAAACGGTCAGAAACAGACTCCATGAGGGTGGTATGAGGGCCCGACGTCCACAGGTGGGGGTTGTGCTTACAGCCCAACACTGTGCAGGACGTTTGGCATTTGCCAGAGAACACCAAGATTGGCAAATTCGCCACTGGCGCCCTGTGCTCTTCACAGATGAAAGCAGGTTCACACTGAGCACGTGACAGTCTGGAGACGCAGTGGAGAACATTCTGCTGCCTGCAACATCCTCCAGCATGACCGGTTTGGCGGTGGGTCAGTCATGGTGTGGGGTGGCATTTCTTTGGGGGCCGCACAGCCCTCCATGTGCTCGCCAGGGGTAGCCTGACTGCCATTAGGTACCGAGATGAGAACCTCAGACCCCTTGTGAGACCATATGCTGGTGCGGTTGGCCCTGGGTTCCTCCTAATGCAAGACAATGCTAGACCTCATGTGGCTGGAGTGTGTCAGCAGTTCCTGCAAGAGGAAGGCATTGATGCTATGGATTGGCCCGCCCGTTCCCCAGACCTGAATCCAATTGAGCACATCTGGGACATCATGTCTCGCTCCATCCACCAACGCCACATTGCACCACAGACTATCCAGGAGTTGGCGGATGCTTTAGTCCAGGTCTGGGAGGAGATCCCTCAGGAGACCATCTGTCACCTCATCAGGAGCATGCCCAGGCGTTGTAGGGAGGTCATACAGGCACGTGAAGGCCACACACACTACTGAGCCTCATTTTGACTTGTTTTAAGGACATTACATCAAAGTTGGATCAGCCTGTAGTGTTGTTTTCCACTTTTAATTTTGAGTGTGACTCCAAATCCAGACCTCCATGGAGTGATAAATTGGATTTCCATTGATTATTTTTGTTTGATTTTTGTTGTCAGGACATTCAACTATGTAAAGAAAAAAGTATTTAATAAGATTATTTCTTTCATTCAGATCTAGGATGTGTTGTTTAGTGTTCCCTTTTATTTTTTTGAGCAGTATATATTTAGTCCTACCTCAGGCCAACAACCTGAAAGGATGGGACACCACCACTTAACACACCCTGTAACTCTTCTGATGTCAAGTCTCACACACCAATACCTCTCTGCAGCTTTCACCACAACCTACATTTTCTGTGATTTACATTCCACCACTGCAGTACAGTTGATGACGGTGCTAAAAATCCATTTTACTGAAACCTATCACTTGTTGGCCTATCTCTCTGTACATGGTTAACCCTATTTTTTTTTCTTAGAAAAAGGTGTAAAATCTTAACAAAATGCATGTCCCTGTCCTCTTTCAAGATGTGGCTGATTTTTAAACAGCCATAAGACATTTTTTAATTAAGAAATAACCTTTTTCTTTAGACGTTGTGTTGTTTCTAAATGGCTGCTGGGTAATTTTATATGCGTCAATCTGTTCGTTCGTTGGCATCGAATTGAGCCAATGCTGCGCAGGTTCACTGAGTTGCAAACCAAATGGACCAATGGTCTAGCTCATTGATTTGTAGAGCTGAAGCAGTTGCTACCTCAGATTATGAGCCTAACTAGTTTTGACTGAGGTATCCATAAAATGAAGGGGGCAGAGAACAAACCCCTCTTCACATTATTTAAGATAATTTCAAAATAATATTTAAATTCTATCAGTAAATGTATAAACAAAAAAGTAATACGCACCATGAAAGTTTGACAAATTGAAAATGTATCTCAATGTGTAATACCCCTGTCTGTTCGGTTTATGGACTCTTGTTTGTATATTTCTGTTTTTGTATTTGTGTTCATAATAATAATGCATTTTTTTTTTATATTTTAAAAGTTTTGAATGAGGTATGTAGTACCCGCAGAAGGCCGGCACAAGCTTTTGGGCAGGGCTTGTTGTGTTGGCTGCTTGTGCCAGAAGGAAGAGTGGCTCGATGCTGGTTGATGAATGTACAAGGAAAATACGTTTCTCGACCATCGGTGACTGAATAAATGTTCAGGATATTTGATAATCGTTATTGAAATAGTAATCAAGCATCATTTAAAAACATGAGCATTTATTGTTAACCCTTATTTTAGCATTATAATAGGTGTTAATAAACATGAATTGTCATTAGTAATTCACAGTAATCTGTTATAATTATGTCTCAGTCCTTCCTCTTGCGTTTGCAGTGTGGGAAGGGACAGACACCAGTGAGTGCAGGAGTTTTTCTGTAAAGGGAAAGGGGGTGGGAGGGCGGAATCCACAGAGAAAACAGATGTTCTGAGATTTCATTTGTGGTCTTATGCTGCCATCTATTGGAATTATTTAGCAATTGCAATACATTTTTTCGAACTCATGTGTTGATCTGACCGTCACCTGGGATGGGGCTGGAGAAATGTAACCACAAATAAAAAATTTTTTTTACAAACATTGGTGTAAAACAAGCTCGTGAGGCATTTATAAGTTATATTACTTTCTGAATCAATGGGTAGATATCATTAATAAGTAAAAAAAAAATGGGTGTGGATGTGGATCCAAAAATGGATGTAACTGTTGATTCACCTTTAACATAAACACAGACACTAGACACACACTGGAAATTAGATTTATATACATCTGGTAGATCTTAAGAGCCTGATTTGCTGAGCAGTTTGTTTTCAGAAGTGTCCTGCCTTCCATTTCGTGCTGTCAGAGAATTATACATGTGAATAATGAAGTGAAGTTACTGCTAGTTCAAACCACATTGTAGCACACAAAAAAGGCTAAAGGTAGCAGATAAATAGTAAGCTGGTTAAATAAGACTGCGCTTTTTAGACATTCCTGTTTCTCCAACACAATGGCAATGTCTGTATTTCGCCAAATAACTCAAAATGTATGTATTTGATGTTTCATTTAGGATAATCTATTCTTTCTAATGATGGTCTAAGACACTGCATCTCAGTGCTTGAGGCGTCACTACAGACCCTGGTTCCAATCCAGGCTGTATCACAACCGGCCGTGATTGGGAGTCCCATAGGGCAGTGCACAATTGGCTCAGCATCCTCCAGGTATGACCGGAGTAGGCTGTCATTGTAAATTAGAATTTGTTCTTAACTGACTTACCTAGTTAAATAAATAAAAAAATATATAATAAATAGCATAGTATGCTGTGATCAATTGCTGGTAGTTACTTCAAAAATACTATTTTTACTGGTGGAAGTCTGAGGTCGGCCCATTTGTTTCATATAGGGGAAATGGGTATGACTGTCTATTCAGCCAAATATCTCAATGTTTGAATGTACATTTTGTTCAATTCGGATACCAGTGATGCACCGATATTACATTTTTGGCCGATAACGATATCCAATATTTTCCTTGCCAAAAAAACGATACCAATAACCGATATTTAAAATTTTAGCTGCCTTTTTTAAGCATTCTAGTACAGTTAAATAGTTAACACACACACACACATGGACACATCGGTCTAAGGCACTGCATCTCAGTGCAAAAGGCGTCACTACAGTCCCTGGTTCGAATCCAGGCTGTATCACATCCGGCTGTGATTGTTAGTCCCTTAGGGCGGCTCACAATTGGCCCAGCATCGTCCGGGGTAGGCCGTTATTGTAAATAAGAATTTGTTCTTAACTGATTTGCCTAGTTAAAAAAAAAACACACACACTGACCAAAAACTTATTTTGGTGGCATTTACGTATGTCCCCATTAACCAGTAAAACATAATCAAACCATATTTCTTTCACTTACCTGCTGTGCTGTTTCGTTGTTCAGTCGATTCATTCTCAACATGTCAAGCAGTGAAGTTTCAGATCTGTCTGTCCGTGGCCTCTCTTCCTCGTGTGCACTGTTTTTTTTTTGTCACCTTTATTTAACCAGGTAGGCTAGTTGAGAACAAGTTCTCATTTACAACTGCGACCTGGCCAAGATAAAGCAAAGCCATTTGGCGATGAAGATGAAGTGAGGGCCCGCCGACGAAAGCATACAGGTCGCAGTGGTGGGTAGTATATGGGGCTTTGGTGACAAAACGGATGGCACTGTGATAGACTGCATCCAATTTGCTGAATAGAGTGTTGGAGGGTATTTTGTAAATGACATAGCCGAAGCCAAGGATCGGTAAGATAGTCAGTTTTAGGGTGTTTGGCAGCGTGAGTGAAGGAGTCTTTGTTGCGTAATAAGCCGATTCTAGATTTAATTTTGGATTGGAGATGTTTAATATGAGTCTGGAAGGACAGTTTACAGTCCAGCTCGGAAACCAGATTGCACAGAGGAGAAGGTACCGTGGGATTCGAAATCGTCAGTGATCTGTTTTGTTAACTTGGCTTTCAAAGACTAGAAAGGCAGGGCAGGATGGATATAGGTCTATAATAGTTTGGGTCTAGAGTGTCACCCCCTTTGAAGAGGGGGATGACCGCGGCAGCTTTCCAATCTTTAGGGATCTCGGACGATACAAAAGAGAGGTTGAAAAGACTGGTAATAGGGGTTGCAACAATTGCGGCAGATCATTTTAGAAAGAGAGGGTCCAGATTGTCTAGCCCAGCTGATTTGTACGGGTCCAGGTTTTGCAGCTCTTTCAGAACATCTGCTATCTGGATTTGGTGGAAGGAGAAGCTGGGTAGGCTTGGGAAAGTAGCTGCGGGGGGTGTGGAGCTGTTTGCCGGGGTTGGGGTAGCCAGGAGGAAAGCATGGCCAGCTGTAGAGAAATGCTTATTGAAATTCTCGATTATCGTGGATTTATCGGTGGTGTCAGTGTTTCCTAGCCTCAGTGCAGTGGGCAGCTGGGAGGAGGTGCTCTTATTCTCCATGGACTTTAGTGTCCCAGAACATTTTGGAGTTAGAGCTACAGGATGCAAATTTCTGTTTTAAAAAGCTAGTCTTTGCTTTCTTAACTCACTGCATGTATTGGTTCCTGACTTCCCTGAAAAGTTGCATATCGCGGGGACTATTCGATGCTAGTGCGGTCCGCCACAGGATGATTGTGTGCTGGTCGAAGGAGGTCAGGTCTGGAGTGAACCAAGGGCTATATCTGTTCTTAGTTCTACATTTTTTGAAAGGGTCATGCTTATTTAAGATGGTGAGGAAATTACTTTTAAAGAACGACCAGGCATTCTCTACTGACAGGATGAAGTCAATATCCTTCCAGGATACCCGGGCCAGGTCGATTAGAAAGGCCTGCTCGCAGAAGTGTTTTAGAGAGCATTTGACAGTGATGAGGGGTGGTCATTTGACCGCTGACCCATAGCGGATGCAGGCGATGAGGCAGTGATCGCTGAGATCCTGATTGAAAACAGCAGAGGTGTATTTGGAGGGCGTTGGTCAGTGTAATATCTATGAGGGTGCCAATGTTTATGGATTTAGGGTTCGAGAACACAAGTTCTTGCATCTTGGCATGCAAGGTAGTGGTCAGTGCATAGGTGTTGTTTTGGTAGTTGAAGGAATTATTGGATTTCCTCACCCAAATATGACCATTTGGACATTTCTTAGGTCATAAAACCGTGTATGAATATGGTTTAGTTTGTTTACCAAAGTAATTGTTTACTTTCTGCAAGTTATTCATGTGTTGTGCATGTACAACAATACTGACAACCTGCGCCCATCCGGTCCCCAGCTCAGGCCGTTACCTTACAACCCCGACACTCCAATCAAGCCTCAGGGAAAAAGATGAGGGCACGAGGATATGTCACTTCTTGAGACGCAAAACAATATTGTGATGCTTTTGACAGCAAAAACAGATGAAAGGGCAAATGGTTTGGAGGACATGGAAGTGAAAACCCTCAAGTGACATGAAGAAAGTGGAAGTTATCTGCCAGGAAAATGAAAAGAAGGTGACTGAACTTGAACAAAAGGTGAATGAGGCAGAGAGAAACCAGTGCAGTCGGAACCTGAGGCTCCACGGAATTCCAGAGCAGGTGGGATTTTGACGTTGTTGACATCTGTGGAGCTGTCATTCCCGAATCAAAAGCCAAACTTCAGGAAAATGTGGACATCGTTCATTTTTTGGGAAGACTCAAGGATCAAGATGAGTCCGAGGACAACCATCATCCAGTTCACCAACAGATCTACACATGATCTTCTCTGGAGGCGAGCAAAGAACTGTGAGTTCCTCATCAAGCAAAAAATGTAAGTTCACCGAGGATCTGACCTCTGTGGACAGCCACATGGGAGAACCTGTGGCCGATTGTGGCTGCAGTTTGTAATGCTGGGAAAACAGCATTCTTTGTCGGTGCAAGATTGATCATCGATGGGAAAGAAATGAGACCAAATCAGAACATTTGAGAGAGATCCAGTCTAACTCAAACAGAACTGGTAGGCCTAAATACTGCCTAATTGCAGGTGAAAAGCAGCCTTTTATTGTAAAGAATTTAGAAAAACACCTTTGAATGAGAAAGGCTGACCTGAACTGGTAAACTAAACACTAACTATGGGTGAATAACTGCTTATTGTAAGGTCTACACAATGTCTCCCCTTATGGGAGTAAGACTACTTGAGTAACTTTATGACCAGTATTTTTTGTTGGAGGGGTTAATAATGGGATGGAAATCCTTTAGAGTTATATGTCCTTTAGGAAAAGCTAATATTACCATAAACAGGTTGTTGGTTGACGTTTGTCTTTGAACAAAGAGTTAACCTTTCTGGCACAGGCGTTCCGCTAACGACCCACCTCGACAACATCCGGTGAAATTGCAGAGCGCCAAATTCAAAATACAGAAATAGTCATAATAAACATTCATAAAAAAATACAAGTGTTATACATCGGCTTAAAGATTAACATCTTGTTAACCTCTTATGGCTAGGGGGCAGTATTTTCACGTCTGGATAAAAAACGTACCCGATTTAATCTGATTATTAGTCCTGCCCAGAAACTAGAATATGCATATAATTATTAGCTTTGGATAGAAAACACTCCAAAGTTTCTAAAACTGTTTGAATGGTGTCTGTGAGTATAACAGAACTCCTATGGCAGGCAAAAACCTGAGAAGGTTCTGTTCAGGAAGTACCCTTGTTGGCAGGCAGGCAAAAACCTGAGAAGGTTCTGTTCAGGAAGTTGCCCTTGTTGATTCTCTCTATCTATTACAAGGGATCTCTGCTGTTACGTGACACTTCCCACGTCTCCAATGGGCTCTCAGAGCCCGGGAAAAACAGGAATGACGTAATTCAAAGCCCTGGCTGAAACACACAAGCGCTTTTGCTGAGTGGTCTATCAGAGGACAAAGGCTTAGGCTCGTGACCTGCCCCGCCCCAGTCTTTCGGTTTTTCCCTCAGTTTACAGACACGCAGATTCCCGGTCGGAATATTATCGCTTTTCTACGAGATAAATTGCATAAAAATTGATTTTAAACAGCGGTTGACATGCTTCGAAGTACGGTAATGGAATATTTAGAATTTTTTTGTCACATTCTGCGCCATGCGCACGACCGTGATTTACCATTCTGATAGTGTCTAGAACGCACGAACAAAACGTAGCTGATAGAACATAACGATGGATTATTTGGGACCAAACCTACATTTGTTATTGAAGTAGAAGTCCTGGGAGTGCATTCTGACAAAGAACAGGAAAGGTAAGACCATTTTTCTTATAGGAAATGTGATTTTGGTGAAGGCTAAACTGGGTGGGTGTCTAAATAGCTAACCCGTGATGGCTGGGCTATGTACTTAGAATATTGCAAAATGTGCTTCATCCAAAAAGCTATTTTAAAATCGGACATATCGAGTGCATATAGGAGTTCTGTATCTATAATTCTTAAAATAATTGTTATGCTTTTTGTGAACGTTTATCGTGAGTAATTTAGTAAATTGTTAGTAAATTCCCCGGAAGTTTTCGTTGGGTATGCTAGTTCTGAACGTCACATGCTAATGTAAAAAGCTGTTTTTTGATATAAATATGAACTTGATTGAACAGACATGCATGTATTGTATAACATAATGTCCTAGGTGTGTCATCTGATGAAGATCATCAAAGGTTAGTGCTGCATTTAGCTGTGGTTTGGGTTTTTGTGACATTATATGCTAGCTTGAAAAATGGGTGTCTGATTATTTCTGGCTGGGTACTCTGCTGACATAATCTAATGTTTTGCTTTCGTTGTAAAGCCTTTTTGAAATCGGACAGTGTGGTTAGATTAACGAGAGTCTTGTCTTTAAATTGCTGTAAAATAGTCATATGTTTGAGAAATTGAAGTAATAGCATTTCAAACGTTTTGAAAATCGCGCAACAGGATTCAACTGGCTGTTACGTAGGTGGGACGATTTGGTGCCACCTAGCCCATAGAGGTTAATCCAGCCTCTTTGTCAGATTTCAAAAAAGCATACCATGTGATTATCTGAGGACAGCGCCCCGCATACAAAAGCATGAAAAACATTTTCCAACCACACAGATGCATCACGAAAGTCAGAAATAGCGATAAAATAAATCTTCATCTTTTTGCAATCCCAAAGGTCTCAGTTACACAATGAATGGTCGTTTAGTTTGATAAAGTCCTTCTTTGTATCCCAAAAATGTCAGTTTATTTGGCGCGTTTGATTCAGAAATACACCGGTTCCAACTCGCCCAACATGCCTACAAAGGATCTAATAAGTTACCTGTAGACTTGGTCCAAACTTGGTCCAAACATTTCAAACAACGTTTCTAATCCAACCTCAGGCACCCTAAAATGTAAATAATCGATCAAATTTAAGACGGAATAAACTGTTGCTAATACCAGAGAAAAACAACCTGGAGCGCGCTCTCATACAAGCGCACCAAAAGTCTAGAGTCCACCTGAGTGACACTTAGAAAGAATACGACTAATTCTTCATTTTTCAAAAAAAAACATAGAACAATTTCTAAAGACTGTTGACATCTAGTGGAAGCCATAACAAATTCAATCTGGGTCGTAATAATTTGGCTTCCCCATAGAAAAGCATTGGAGAAATCCAATGACCGCAAAATATTTTTTTCCTGGATGGATTGTCCTCGGGGTTTCGCCTGCCTAATCAGTTCTGTTATACTCACAGACATTATTTTAACATTTTACATTTACATTTTAGTCATTTAGCAGACGCTCTTATCCAGAGCGACTTACAGTAGTGAATGCATACATTTCTTTTTTTTTTTCGTACTTTTAACAATTTTAGAAACTGTAGAGTGTTTTCTATCCACTACTACCATGCATATGCATATCCTAGCTTCTGGGCCTGAGTAACAGGCAGTTTACTTTGGGCACCTCAGTCATCCAAACTTCCGAATACTGCCCCCCTATCCCTATAATGTCACTGGTATTGGGGATTTAGTCAAACGTAAGGCTATTTTCCTGAACTGTAAATGGTTAAATGCAGACTTTTTACTTTCTACAAGAGACTCATGCTTGTTCTTCTGATCTAGCGTTTTGGAAAAATCTATGGGGTAACAATATTTGGTTATCATATGGCAACAACCCTTCTGCAGGGTTAGCTGTTTTAAGAGGTGCATTTAAAGGGAAGGTCATCAGTAGTAAGACTCACCACTCTGGACGTTGGGTAATTTGAAATGTTTTTAATATTATTCTATAACGCAAGGACTCATTTCTGTAATCCCCAAACCAAACAAAGATCCTATAATGATAGAAAATTGGAGACCAATCACATTAACGAACAATGATGGAAAGCTACTTGCATCTGTCTTTGCAAAAAGACTTAGAAAAGGTCTTGACCAAATCATTGATACCAAGTCTGGTTTTATGAAGGGCACACATAAACTCAGAAAAAAAGAAACTGTTTTATTTTCAGCATGTGTAAATATTTGTATGAACATAACAAGATTCAACAACTGAGACATAAACTGAACAATTTCACAGACATGTGACTAACAGGAATGGAATAATGTGTCCCTGGCCGTGAAAATACTGCCCCCTATCCACAACAGGTTAACAAAAATACGTTTATGTTTCATGTCTCACGCACAACATATAAGGTGAAAACCTGACATAAACAGTGTGTATACTTTTCAAGTTACAGTATTTTCGTTGTACCATTTTTAATGACATCACAAAATAGACATTAGTTTTCCATAGACCATCTCTCATCATTCCCCATGTTCTGATGGAATATTGTTCCAGTGTTCACCTTTTGGACGTTAGAGTTTTATGCGGGCAAAAGGGTCTGTGAACAAAGTCATTCCTTTGGTTGATACTAAAGAGCAAGAGTCTCTGCTGCATAAAATTTACAACTGGATGTGAGGTGTCAAAAGTCGGCCCATCCCCCCCTTCTGTGGGTGAGACAGGGCTATTTATTTGGTTACTTGTCAAAGTCGCCCCCCCCCCTCCTCCTCTGTGGGTGAAACAGGGCTATTTATTTGGTTACTTGTCAACCACATGACCACCAGGTGTCATCATATCCGCACAGATCACAGTGATTTCAACAGTACTTGATAGAGTCCACTAGCTTGCTGTACTGGTGTGAAATGTCACTATTGCATAGGATTTGTATATGAACATATCTGGGACATTTTGGAGAACACTTATGGATTGTTAGACACATACATACACACATACATACATACATACATCTATGGATTTTCTCTGTAAACTGATTTGCATTTCTGGGGTGAGGTGGGGCTAACTAAATGAGAAAGGGAAATCCAGCATACTTTGTGATATCAAATTCCTTCTTACACTTTAAGACAGGGGATGCAACAAAGCTCACATGAAACAATGATCTGAAATATGTATGCCCCCACCTGCTGACTATGAAAAAGAAAGATGATTATAAATACCCCAAAGTACATTAAATGGGCTTTTGTCATTCACACAGCTGTAATGAAAAATCATTTGATCTAAATCCGGGTATATGAGGACATCTAGTGGTCACCAGGTGTTTCATCCTCAGTCACTACTGATCATAAATGTGTATTCCCCCTTCACAGCTTGGCTCAGAACAGGGCAGCACGGCTGGCCCTTAAATGTCCTCGGAGAGCTAACATTAATAATATGCATGCACATCTCTCATGGCTCAAAGTGGAGGAGAGATTGACTTCATAAATATACATTTTTATAAGAGATGTTGGACAAGCTGAATGCACCAAGCTGTCTGTTTAAACTACTAGCACACAGCTCAGACACCCATGCATACCCCACAAGACATGTCACCAGAGGTCTCTTCACAATCCCCAAGTCCAGAACAGACTATGGGAGGCGCACAGTACTACGTAGAGCCACGACTACATGGAACTCTATTCCACATCAGGTAACTGATGCAAGAGATAGAATCAGATTTAAAGAATAGATAAAAATACACCTTATGGATCAGCGGGGACTGTGAAAAGACTCATACACATGATAAGACAAGCACTCTACACACGTACACATGGATGTTGTATTGTAGATATGTGATAGTGGAGTAGTGGTCTGAGGGAACACACTAAATGTATTGGGTAAAAAATGTAACATTACATTTCATAACTGCCTTGGTGTTGCTGGACCCCAGGAAGAGTAGCTGCTGCCTTGGCAGGAACTAATGGGGGATCCATAATAAACCCCAGGAAGAGTAGCTTCTGCCTTGGCAGGAGCTAATGGGGATCCATAATAAACCCCAGGAAGAGTAGCTGCTGCCTTGACAGGAACTAATGGGGATCCATAATAAACCCCAGGAAGATTAGCTGCTGCCTTGGCAGGAACTAATGGGGATCCTTAATAAATACATAAATAAATGTTAAGGAGTCCACTTCCCTATACACAACAACACAACTAGAGATTTCATGCAGGTATTTTCTTTGAAACGTATTGTCATTGACTAGAAGAACATATGACCTATGTGTCTGTACCTGCATTTTTTTACCCCTCTACTACTAGATAGCTAGATGGGGCAGTCCGGTCCCAGAGGCAGTCCATTCTGCCTTCTTGACTTTGATACAATGTGTCGTCAATGACTCGTTATGCATTTGTGCACGCACAATGGTAGCTAACTTAGCTAGCTCATCAACCAGTATTTTCTTTGCTATTTCTCCACGATGGCACTTAAAGCCTTGACTCTCATAGGGACCTCACTGTCACCACTGGTCATTTAGAAAGCTGTTAGCCAGCAGGGTTGCATCGGTTTCCGTTGGACTGGCGCTTGCTACTCTAGCCAGCCAGGTAGCTAGCTAATACGAGCTGATTATTATGTAGCAGCATATTCTGACGAGTCGCTAGCATGTTAACATAAGCTAGCTAGCTAATGTCGATACACCTTTGTCATTGGTGCGCAACATCAAGCAAATTGTACAGAACTAAATCATGTTTTGACTTTTTAGTGGCGCTTGATTTTTTTGGGTTGTGTACGTTTTCCCTAGTGACCTTGAGAATGTCATCTTTTTGGCATTTAATCCGGTTTTGGCATGAGAAAAATTACTGAAATAAATTTCCACAGTCATGTATTCAGAGCCTCAGAAATAAAAGATCAGGTCACGGATTAGGAGCCTCTACCTTATACTGTAATGACCCATATGTATATCGCTTCTTTCCTTGTTCTTTTCTCTTTGTCTTTGTCGAACCATGGCAATTCCAAGCGAAGAATCTCAGCTTCCCCAGCTCACCAAACACAATTGCCAGTGTACCGAAGCAGGATAAAGGATAGTGTGGCTCCGCATGAGACCATGTAGAACTACCATGAAATAAATATGGATCTTTTCTATCAATATTCAAAATGTAATAATAATAATAATTTATTGGAATTATATAGCACTTTTCCACCAATTGAGGTATTCAAAGGGCTTTACTTAGTAAGGGGGAAAGTCACCGCTTCCACCACCCAGAACACTCACCAGCTATCAGGTGGAGACATGAGGAGTGATATATGCCAATTAGGAGTTATGGGGATGATTAGGTGGCCATGCTGGTATGAGGGCCAGGTTGGGAATTTAGCCATCACACCAGGGTTAACACCCCTACCCTTAGGATAAGTACCTCCGGATTTTTTTGCACCCCACTGCAGAGTGGTATACAGAGAGGTATACCGCTGGCTAAAATGTGTCTGCCTTTATGGATTTATAGAATATATTTATATAAGTGTTCCAACAATGTGTTCGCCTCCGTCTTGTCTATTTGGAGTCGAGATATGTGGGTGTCCACCCCGAAGTGCCTCATTTCATGATGACAGTCCCCTGTCTCGATCAATGAGAGAAGACTTGAAAACATTGTACACATTGTTGGATTACTTCATGGAGCAAGAAAATCATTTATTTTATTAAATGGAGCATTTTACATTTAAGTCATTTAGCAGACGCTCTTATCCAGAGCGACTTACAGTAGTGAATGCATACATTTCATTAAAAAAAATTCCGTACTGGTCCCCCGTGGGAATCGAACCCACAACCCTGGCGTTACAAACACCATGCTCTACCAACTGAGCCACACGGGACATTCAAACTGACCCCTGCAACTGGGACTCCTGTTTCCCATGAATCGAGGACAAAGATGGCATCGCCAAGCTAAGGTTGGTCTACAATTCTCTGCACTACATCAACAGTACCTATCCTGTAACTCCCAGTAATGGATACCAAAAATCTTTAGTTAAATCATATTATCTAGTGTAACAAACTCTAGCTTAGAGAACTGGTGATAGACAGGATGATGAGAGAGGTGGAGCTTAGAGAACTGGTGATAGACATGATGATGAGAGAGGTGGAGCTTAGAGAACTGGTGATAGACATGATGATGAGAGAGGTGGAGCTTAGAGAACTGGTGATAGACATGATGATGAGAGAGGTGGAGCTTAGAGAACTGGTGATAGACATGATGATGAGAGAGGTGGAGCTTAGAGAACTGGTGATAGACATGATGATGAGAGAGGTGGAGCTTAGAGAACTGGTGATAGACATGATGATGGGAGAGGTGGAGCTTAGAGAACTGGTGATAGACATGATGATGAGAGAGGTGGAGCTTAGAGAACTGGTGATAGACATGATGATGAGAGAGGTGGAGCTTAGAGAACTGGTGATAGACATGATGATGAGAGAGGTGGAGCTAAGAGAACTGGTGATAGACATAATGAGAGGTGGAGCTTAGAGAACTGGTGATAGACAGGATGTTGAGAGGTGGTCATGATGAAACATACAGTAAGAATGTATTTCAACTAAGTGTGCCTTGTTAAAAGTTAATTTGTGGAATTTCTTTCTTAATGCCTTTGAGCCAATCAATTGTGTTGTGACAAGGTGGGGTGGTATACAGAAGATCGCCCTATTTGTTAACCTCTCTAGGGTAGAGGGCAGTATTTGCACGGCCGGATAAAAAACATACCCGATTTAATCTGGTTATTACTACTGCCCAGAAACTAGAATATGCATATAATTATTGGCTTTGGATAGACAACACCCTAAAGTTTCTAAAACTGTTTGAATGGCGTCTGTGAGTATAACAGAACTCATATGGCAGGCAAAAACCTGAGAAGATTCCTTACAGGAAGTGCCCTCTCTGACCATTTCTTGGGCTTCTACACTCTCTTTATTGAAAACTGAGGATCTCTGCTGTAACGTGACACTTCCTACGGCTCCCATAGGCTCTCAGAAGGCGGCAAAACGCTGAATGATGCCTTTGGAGCCCCTGGCTGAAAAACAGTAGCGGATTTGGATAGTGGTCGATCAGAGAACAATGAGACTGGGGCGCGTGCACGAGGCGACACCATGTTTTTATTTTTTCGTCTTTGAACGAAAACAGGGTTTCCCGGTCGGAATATTATCGCTTTTTTACGAGAAAAATCGCATAAAAATTGATTTTAAACAGCGGTTGACATGCTTCGAAGTACGGTAATGGAATATTTAGAATTTTTTTGTCACAAAACGCGTCGGGCGCGTCACCCTTCGGATAGTGTCTTGAACGCACGAACAAAACAGAGGATATTTGAACATAACTATGGATTATTTTGAACCAAACCAACATTTGTTATTGAAGTAGAAGTCCTGGGAGTGCATTCTGACGAAGAACAGCAAAGGTAATCAAATTTTTCTAATAGTAAATCGGAGTTTGGTAAGGGCCAAACTTGGTGGGTGTCAAATTAGCTAGCCCGTGATGGCTGGGCTATCTACTCAGAATATTGCAAAATGTGCTTTTGCCGAAAAGCTATTTTAAAATCGGACATAGCGATTGCATAAAGAAGTTCTGTATCTATAATTCTTAAAATAATTGTTATGTTTTTTGTGAACGTTTATCGTAAGTAATTTAGTAAATTCACCGGAAGTTTGCGGTGGGTATGCTAGTTTTGAACGACACATGCTAATGTAAAAAGCTGTTTTTTGATATAAATATGAACTTGATTGAACAAAACATGCATGTATTGTATAACACAATGTCCTAGGAGTGTCATCTGATGAAGATCATCAAAGGTTAGTGCTGCATTTAGCTGTGTTTTGGGTTTATGTGACATTATATGCTAGCTTGAAAAATGGGTGTCTGATTATTTCTGGCTGGGTACTCTGCTGACATAATCTAATGTTTTGCTTTCGTTGTAAAGCCTTTTTGAAATCGGACAGTGTGGTTAGATTAACGAGAGTCTTGTCTTTAAAATGGTGTAAAATAGTAATATGTTTGAGAAATTGAAGTAATAGCATTTCTAAGGTATTTGAATAACGCGCCACGGGATTCCACTGGCTGTTGAGTAGGTGGGACGATTTCGTCCCACATACCCTAGAGAGGTTAAAAGACCAAGTCCATATAATGGCAAGAACAGCTCAAATAAGCAAAGTGAAATGACATCATTATGTTAAGATGTGAAGGTCAGTCAACACGGAACAATTCAAGAACTTTGAATGTTTCTTCAAGTGCAGTCGCAAAAACCATCAAACGCTGTGATGAAACTGGCTCACATGAGGAATGCCACAGGAAAGAAAGACCCAGAATTACCTCTACTGCAGAGGATCAGTTCATCAGAGTTACCAGCCTCAGAAATTGCAGCCCAAATAAATGCTTCACAGAGTTCAAGTAACAGACAAATCATAACATCAACTGTTCAGAGGAGACTGCGTGAATCAGGCCTTCGTGGTCAAATTGCTGTAAAGAAACCACTACTAAAGGACACCAATAAGAAGAGACTTGCTTGGGCCAAGAAACACGAACAATGGACATTAGACCTGTGGAAATCTGTCCTTTGGTCTGATGTGTCCAAATTTGAGATTTTTGGTTCCAATTGCTGTGTCTTTGTGGGACTCAGAGTAGGTGAAATGATGATCTCTGCATGTGTGGTTCCCACCGTGAAGCATGGAGGAGGAGGTGTGATGGTGTGGGGGTGCTTTGCTGGTGACACTCAGTGATTTATTTAGAATTCAAGGCACACTTAACCAGCATGGCTACCACAGCATTCTGCAGCGATACGCCATCCCATCTGGTTTGGGCTTAGTGGGACTATCATTTGTTTTTCAACAAGACAATGACTCAAACAGACCTCCAGGCTGTGTAAGGGCTATTTGACAAAGAAGGAGAGTGATGGAGTGCTGCATCAGATGACCTGGCCTCCACAATCACCCGACCTCAACCCAATTTAGATGGTTCGGGATGAGTTGGACCGCAGAGTGAAGGAAAAGCAGCCAACAAGTGCTCAGCATATGTGGGAACTCGTTCAAGACTGTTGGAAAAGTATTCCAGGTGAAGCTGGTTGAGAGAGAATGCAGAGAGTGTGCAAAACTGTCATCAAGGCAACGGGTGGCTATAAAATATATTTAGAATTGTTTAACACTTTTTTGGTTACTACATGATTCCATATGTGGTATTTCATAGTTTTGATGTCTTCAGTATTATTCTACAATGTAGAAAATAGTAAAAATATAGAAAAACCCTTGAATAAGTAGGTGTGTCTAAACTTTTGACTGGTACTGTTCATACATACATGTGCACAGACACAGAAATTACATTCTCAACAATATCAAGCCTAATAGAAGAAATATGGTTTACCGTACAAATGTACCCAGGTAGATAGGCAGACAGTTAAACAAATAAAGGAGAGCCGCACGCTCTAGGAGCTCAGATGCAAAAACTTTTTTTAGGCAGGCAGACAGTATCTAGCTACAGCCATGTAGGTCGGCGGACAGTATCTAGCTACAGCCATGTAGGTAGGCAGACAGTATCTAGCTACAGCCAGGTCGATCAGGCAGACAGTATCTAGCTACAGCCATGTAGGCAGGCAGACAGTATCTAGCTACAGCCATGTAGGTAGGCAGACAGCATCTAGCTACAGCCATGTAGGTAGGCAGACAGTATCTAGCTACAGCCATGTAGGTAGGCAGACAGTATCTAGCTACAGCCATGTAGGTAGGCAGACAGTATCTAGCTACAGCCATGTAGGTAGGCAGACAGTATCTAGCTACAGCCATGTAGGTAGGCGGACAGTATCTAGTTACAGCCATGTAGGCAGGCGGACAGTATCTAGCTACAGCCAGGTCGACCAGGCGCACAGTATCTAGCTACAGCCATGTAGGCAGGCGCACAGTATCTAGCTACAGCCATGTAGGTAGGCAGACAGTATCTAGCTACAGCCAGGTCGATTAGGCAGACAGTATCTAGCTACAGCCATGTAGGTAGGCAGACAGTATCTAGCTACAGCCATGTAGGCAGGCGGACAGTATCTAGCTACAGCCATGTAGGTAGGCGGACAGTATCTAGCTACAGCCATGTAGGTAGGCAGACAGTATCTAGCTACAGCCATGTAGGTAGGCGGACAGTATCTAGCTACAGCCATGTAGGTAGGCAGACAGTATCTAGCTACAGCCATGTAGGTGGGCAGACAGTTTCTAGCTACAGCCATGTAGGCAGGCGGACAGTATCTAGCTACAGCCATGTCGATCAGGCAGACAGTATCTAGCTACAGCCATGTAGGTAGGCAGACAGTATCTAGCTACAGCCATGTAGGCAGGCGGACAGTTTCTAGCTACAGCCATGTAGGTAGGCAGACAGTATCTAGCTACAGCCAGGTTGATCAGGCAGACAGTATCTAGCTACAGCCATGTAGGCAGGCGGACAGTATCTAGCTACAGCCATGTAGGCAGGCGGACAGTATCTAGCTACAGCCATGTAGGTAGGCAGACAGTATCTAGCTACAGCCATGTAGGTAGGCGGACAGTATCTAGCTACAGCCAAGTTGATCAGGCAGACAGTATCTAGCTACAGCCATGTAGGTAGGCAGACAGTATCTAGCTACAGCCAGGTTGATCAGGCATGTTTCGGCAAATATATTGTAATAAAACCAGGTTATCAGTTTGAGATTTAGAACACTAAATAGTTTGTGGTGAACCGTGGGGTGTTAGGTTGAGCGTGCAGAGACAGAGACAGGGAGGTTTTAGTCCAAAAACACAACTTTACTACATCTATAGGATAGACTGGAGTGCTTATGGGTGTTGCTATATTTATATATATTGTGGTAAACGGTGGGGTGCTGGGTTGAGCGTGCAGAGATTCACACAGAGACAGGGAGGCTTTAGTCCGCAAAAAACACCTCTCCTATGACAGAAAACAAAGAAAATCACTGAGGTTTGGCTCAGTCCTTCTCTCCTTTCGCTTGGTGTCGGTCTCTCTCCCCATTTCTTCCCGCGGTGTGCCACCGTGCTCCTTTTATTTGGCCTCCACGGCTGGTTGGCACTTTCCTCTAATTACCTCCACTTAGAGCTGTATGTCGGGGCGCCCAGCTCCCATATTCCCAGCAGAGGGAGCCAACGTCGCCTCACGTACCTCCCCTCTATTACCATCCCCCGGGGTAGACCTCCTGGGATACCACAAGTTGTACTATAGTTTCTCCTCACTGTTTGCTAGTAAACTTAGCTAGCTGCATATGAAATACTTGTTTACATCTGTTTGGAATCCTATCTTGGTCATACCTATAGCTTTATGAGACTTCAATGCATCCAAGGTCATAATCATAACCTATGTCAACTATATTTTCAGAGTTGCTTCTGATCACCAACAGGAAAAGTAAACTTCCAGAGACAGTGTTAGCTAGTGGTCCTGAGCTTCCCAGACAGAGTGGATGAGATAACAGGAGGTTCAGCTACAGTATAATGACAATTACAACACCATCTGATGAGCATCTTAAAGGCTGACTGCCAAATGGCTCCCTATTCCTTAGGTAGTGCAATACTTTTGACCAGTGCCCATAGGGAGCCTAAACCTCAGTCCACTTAACCTCATTTACAGTTTTTTTCTCAAATGCTTACACACAATTCCCAAAACTGCACATACACAAAATGCAACACTGCATTCAAAATGCCATAAACACATGTCAGAACGAAGCATTTGCATCAAATGGCAAACACTGCTTTCATAATAGTACATTTTTGGATATACCATGTAAACACTGTTGGTCTAAATCTAAAGCTCTTTGGTCTTTCATAGGCTTATATCTACATTTCAATACAATGTTCTACAGTGAAAGTCATCTGCTGAGAGGGGTAACAAGTACACTAAACACCAACGCAATGTAGAAACAGAAAATATTTATTAGCCCAAACATTACTGTTCTATAAGTAGCATACAACAAAACCATAAACATATGCAAACCAAAAGTAGATTCTTTAGAATACAGTAAAGAACACAATTGTGTGTGTGGGGTCCCGGGGGGGGCAGTCCAGGAATTGGTAGGGGGGGGGCAGTCACCAGTGCTAAGCTACGCTTCATCTCTTCTCAGGGCTGGGTCTGGCCACAATACTTTGTCCACATCACAAGATACGTTTTCTCTTGCCAAACATCGAGGGAAGTATCTCCTAGCATGGCGTATCCAACATTGGACAGAGGCAACCTCTATGTCCCCACATGCGTCCTTCATTGCCTGGAGAAGCGGCATGCGGGCATAGGGTTGGCGATCATACACTTTCCAGCGCCAGGCTGAGAAGAATTCCTCTATGGGATTTAGAAAAGGTGAATATGGGGGTAGGTACAAAACTACAAATTGTGGATGGGTGGCAAACCAGTTTTGGACCAGAACAGCCCGATGAAAACTAACATTGTCCCATAAAACCATAAATCTAGCAGGCTCCTGATCTGGATCAGGGACAAGCATTGTGTAAATTGCATCCAGAAAAGTGAGCATATGGCCGGTGTTGTACGGGCCCAGTGTGGCATTGTGATGGAGGACCCCGTTTTGAGTGATGGCAGCACACCTAGTTATATTACCCCCACACTGTCCAGGGACATTGGTAATTGCCCTCTGTCCTATTACATTTCTTCCACGCCTGGTTTTGGTGAGGTTGAAGCCACCCTCATCCACAAATAAATTCATGGCGAATTACATGGGCATCCAGCTCCAATACTCTCTGTAACAGACAAAAGGATATACAGATGAGTAAATATGGTATGTCTGAAGTACTGGAAGTAGTGTTGCATACATACCTCTACAAAGTCATGTCGCATATTCTTGACTGTCAGAGTTTCTCTCAAATGGCACCTTGCAAAGTTGTTTCATCGTCACTCGGTGCCGTTGGAGGATGCGTTGTATGGTCGACAGGCTTACAGCATTGATGTTGTTAAATATGGTGTCATTATTCAAGATACGCTCTTTTATCTCTCGAATCCTAATTGCATTGTCCAAAACCATATTTATAAATCCAGTCTCTTGTACATCTGTAAACCAGCGTCCTCGTCCTCCATGTCTTTCCACTCTGTACAGAATTCAGACACAGTATGTGTTCAGCATAGGAACTGTAAACAATGTACAAAAAAAAGGTAGTACAGCATGATAACCAACCTCATTCATTCAATGCAGTGCAGTAAATGGATGGCTTAGAGTTACAAATGTTTATACTATGCAGTCATACGTATTTGACAGTACATTACTGTAATGCTAAAATAGTCATTAGATAGTTGCATACCTGTTCTCATTTCTGAAGGTTCGAATTATGGACGCCACTGTAAATCGACTCAAGTTGGGCTGGACTCTCTCAGTCCAGCCTCTCTCATGGTCAAACCGTGGTTGAGCACATGATCAACAAGTGTTGCCCTAATCTCATCAGAGATGGCTCTCCTTCCTTCTCTTCTTTGCCCTCTGCCTCTTAGTCTTTGTCCTTATTGTTGTCCCTTGCCTCTCCCTCCTACTCCTCTTGCTCTCTGTCTATTGTTGGCATCCATTGTTCAAAACAGGTAATCTGACCTTTGACCTATTTATAGGCCTATACTACAGTAAAGCAGTGATTGGTTAGTGATCAGTTAAGCAATTAGTGTTTGCACATGTGAGGAGTGTGTGTGTGAGCTGGTGAATAAGTGTAGCATTTTGATTGGTTGTGTTTGGAAAAGGAAAGCAAGTCACTTCCTGTTAGATTTTTGTGTTTTAGGTAGAGAATTGTGTGTAGTGTTTTGAAAAAAGTGTTTTATGCAATTGACAACTGAGTCAAAGGCTGAGAAATAGCTTATGGTTTTGGATATTTGGTGTGTAGTTTTGCACTTTGAGTGAGAGGTTTCAAAAATCGTGTGACATGAAAAGATTTTGTGTGTAAGCAGTTGGAAAAAACTATCATATCTTTCCTTTTACCACCATACAGACATACAGACAGGTCATATTATGTATTTTCCATATCAAGTAATCTCTGCTTTAAGCTGATTGGAGAATCATTTTTTTTGTTAGATATAAGAATTAACATTTTTGTTGCACCATATCCCTGGATCTCATTGAATGTTTTGGGCGTTTGGAAACCTTGAGTGTGGACTGTATGCGTACAAAAAAACCCTGCTGTCATAGGAAGAAGAGGACCAAAGTGCAGCGTGTGTCGTTCCACATTTTATTTATACTGTGGAAACTATGCAATACATAAATACACTGAATGGAGAGAGAAGAGAGAGAAAAAAAAATAAAAAAGTGACGCAGAGATGAACACATACATAACTCAAAATGAATCACCCACAAAACCCAGGTAGAAAAACCCCTACTTAAGTGTGATCTCCAATTAGAGACAACGAGGACCAGCTGCCTCTAATTGGAGATCATCCCAAACAAACCAACATAGAAATACAAAAACTACAACCTAACAACATAGAAGTAGAACACATAGAATAAACCCCCCTGTCATGCCCTGACCTACTCTACCATAGAAAATAACAGCTTACCATGGTCAGGACGTGACACCCGCTTCAGGCTAGGGCAGTGGCTATGATCAAGAGGAAAGGAAGCCACTACAAACACCATTGTAAATACAACCTATATTTATGTTTATTTATTTTCCCTTTTGTACTTTACCTATTTGCACATTGTTACAACACTGTATATAGACATAATATGACATTTGAAATGTCTTTACTTTTTTGGAACTTTTGTATTGTAATGTTTACTGTTAATTTTGTAGTGTTTATTTAATCTATTTCACTTGCTTTGGTAATGTAAACATGTTTCCCATGCCAATAAAGCCCTTTGAATTGAATTGAAAGAGAGAGAGAATGGATATTTGAATGTTACAGTTTTTCTCAATTGTTTACACACAAATACTGGTACTTGAAGCACACAATGACCGCAAGATATAACTCATGCACCAACCCCCTGAACCAATTCTGCTAAACTACAAGCACAATTCCTGCTTTACACTCAAATTGCAGTTCTAAAACACACTTTTTTCAAAACACTACACACAATTCTTTGCATTTGGCAGAATTTTCATGCAGAAAATTTGCACACTGACTCATCACATGGGCAAACACCCGTCACACAGTTTTACAATTAGCAATCAGAGCTTTAGCATAAAAGGGCAACAGGTGAGCTCTTCTGTTTTGGAGCAATGGATGCCAACATTGGAGACAGAGGCAGAGCCAGAGGAGTAAGAGTGAGAGTGAGAGTGAGAGTGAGAGTGAGAGTGAGAGTGAGAGTGAGAGTGAGAGGAGGAGGAGGACGACGACGACGGGGAGGACAAGGACGAGGAAGGCCAAGGACCGTAATTTTTGATGAGATCCGAGCCACTTTGGTTGATCATGTGGTCAACCATGGTCTAACAATGAGGGAGGCTGGGCAAAGAGTACAGCCACATTAGAGCAGGTACACTGTAGCATCCATCATCCGGACATTCCGAAATGAGAATAGGTAAGAAATCCACTCTCACAAGAAAATTGCAGTACTGCATATCAATACAGTACTCAATGAGTACAGTAGTACAGTATTGCCTGTGGACTGTTCTGTAGGACTGTAAAAATAAAGTATGTTTCAAGTATTTGGGAAATGTATTCCTACTTTGTATTTACAGTATTTTACTATTTGTTTGGCAGAACTGAAAGATTACCAACACAAGGTGGTCGGGAACGTGTTCTGTCTCCTGAACAGGAAACTGAAATCATGAACATGGCCCTAGAAAATAACGCCATAACATTACGGCAAATACAAAGACAAATAATAGAAAACAATGAGATATTTCAAAATATTGATAGGGTAAGCTTATCAACACTGGACCGTGTCTTGCGCAGAAATAATCTCAGGATGAAGCAGGTCTACAGGTCTAAAGCCATTTGAACGCAATTCAGAAAGAGTCAAAGAATTGCGATATAACTATGTGCAAGTGAGTCCTATACAATCCCACAATTGATGCATACTCTCAACACTGTATAAATTATACATAATTCAGTAATGTAATCATAATAATTGTGCTTCACAATAGTGACCACTCCATGTCTATTTCTGATATTGTCATGTGTGTTTCAGAGAGTCCTTGAGCTAGAGGTGGCTGCAGTGGAGCACCAGTTCATCTTCATTGACGAGGTTGGATTCAACCTCACAAAAAGACCAAAGAGGGGAAGGAATATCATCGGCCAGCGTGTCATTGTTCAAGTCCCTGGCCAGCGCGGAGGGAACATCACAATGTGTGCAGCGATTACCCACCACGGCGTCATCCATCACCACGCTACCCTTGGCCCCTACAACACCGCCCATCTGATCACATTCCTGGACACCCTACACAACACACTCATTCCACCTGATCAGGTAGATGGCCCAGAGCAGCTCAGGTACATTGTCATTTGGGACAACGTAAGTTTCCACAGGGCTGCTCTGGTTCGTAACTGGTTAACTGCCCACCCACGCTTTTTAGTTCTTTATCTCCCTCCATATTCTCCATTCCTCAATCCTGTTGAGGAATTTTTTTCTGCCTGGAGATGGAAAGTGTATGACCGAAATCCACAAACGCGTATACCTCTTCTCCAAGCAATGGAAGACGCATGTGGAGATATAGCAGCTGATGCTTTTCATGGCTGGAATCGCCATGCTAGGCGATATTTCCCACGCTGCTTGGCCAGGGAAAACATTGCTCGTGATGTGGATGAGGTGCTGTGGCCAGACCGCAACAGAAGAGAGGATGCAGCATAGTTTAAAAAAAAATATATATTTTTTTTACTGTAACTGTATACATTAAATTCTTCTGTTTTGTATGTAGACCACTGTATGTGCAACTTTGTGTTGGTTGGGAATGGGATATACACTGTGTACATTGTTTTTGTGGGAAAAATAAAATATATTTGTTACCGTGTATTTGTGTGTTCTGAGTATAAAAACAATATTCTCAAATATTTTACAACACACTTATGTAATGTACTGTCTGTAGTAATGGCAACACTGAACCAAAAAAAGGCCTAAGTCATTATGATAAATGGAGAAGAAGTGTTTTCCATTCATCATAGTGTTTTACATTGAGCACATCAGTGTTCAACTGGTTCTTATAAATGTCTATTCATATGATGGTTTGTGTGTCATTTGAAAACAAAATACCATTTTGATAAGAAATAAGATTGTTTTAAATGTAAAGTTTCATTTTGCTGGAGAATTGAGGGGTTTTGCCCATTTGTGTGTGTGTTTTTTGATTTGTGTGTAGAGTTCTGAGAATATGAGGCATGCTTTCAGAAAATGTGTGTAAACAATCGAGGAAAAACTGTAAGAAGCATTCCTGGTGGAGAAAACAGACATGACGATTGACAGGGTCTTTGTCGGCCCTCAAAGCCATGCGTGTGTGACTAAAACTAAATAATGCAACTCCAATGCCAAAGATTGAGTGATGTAAACCATATGACACAGAATTGAAGTTATGACTTGAGGGTCAGTCCTCAGTGGTCAATGTCTTCAGCCAGTGAAGGTTTGATTGACTGACAGATATGAGACAGCAGTCACCACTTTGAAGCTTTGTCTCTTAACAACGTTGGCAGTCGAATTGACTGACACTAAAATTAACCATTTGAAATGTTTTAATCATCATTGATTAACTGTTAGGAGTCACCATGGGCCTCTATGAGGAGGAGGGATAGTGAGTGTGTAGTGTGTGTGTGTATATGTGTGCTGACAGACAGAGTAATGTGTGTGTGGCTGTGGTGTGTGTGTGTGTGGCGTGGTGTATGTGTGTGCTGACAGACAGAGTGGTGTGTGTGTGTGGCGTGGTGTGTGTGTGTGTGGCGTGGTGTATGTGTGTGCTGACAGACAGAGTGGTGTGTGTGTGTGGCGTGGTGTGTGTGTGTGTGGCGTGGTGTGTGTGTGTGCTGACAGACAGAGCAGTGTGTGTGTGTGGCGTGGTGTGTGTATGTGTGGCATGGTGTGTGTGTGTGTGGCGTGGTGTATGTGTGTGCTGACAGACAGAGTAGTGTGTGTGGTGTGTGTGTGTGTGTGTGTGGCTTGGTGTGGTGTGTGACGTGGTGTGGTGTGTGTGTGTTGACAGAGTAGTGTGTGTGTAGATTAGTGTTTCTTCAGGACTATCTCTACTCTTCAGAGTGGCTGTGATAGCAACAGTGTTTCATCTCAGAGACCCCTGGTCCTGTATCTGAACACAGTCATTATCTCTCTCTCTCTCTCTCTCTCACACACACACACACACACACACACACACACACACACACACACACACACACACACACACACACGTAGACCCAGAGGATATCACTTCAAAGTATTAATTAAAACGGCTGTTTCCAAAGTGGTCCTCGATGGTAAAAGCAATACCACACATAATAATTAAAAGGCAAGACAAAATTACAAACAACCATAAATACATTCATTTATATTGATATCCTAAAAAGTGCCAGTATTCACTGTAATTTTCCTGAACCTTAAAAATCAACCATATTCATTTCACATTAAAACAATCTATTAATTGCACATCATTCCTACCATTCAGATAATACACATGGCCAGCAGCAGGGGGCACACGAGGCAGTGGACTGGTTTCTCTTCCTTAGACAACCTTGTCCAAAAAATTTTCTACATTTATTTCACATTTATTTAACCAGGTAGGCTAGTTGAGAACAAGTTCTCATTTACAACTGCGAACTGGCCAAGATAAAGCAAAGCAGGGCGACACAAACAACAACACAGAGTTACACATGGAATGAACAAACATACAGTCAATAATACAATAGAGAAAAAAGTCTATATACAGTGTGTGCAAATGAGGTAAGACAAGGGAGGTAGTAAGGCAATAAATAGGCCGTAGTGGCGAAATAATTCAAATTTAGCAATTAAACACTGGAGTGATAGATGTGCAAAATATGAATGTGCAAGTAGAGATACTGGGGTGCAAAGGAGCAAAAAAATTCAAAATAAATAAATAACAGTATGGGGATGAGGTAGTTGGATGGCCTATTTTCAGATGGGCTATGATCTGTGAGCTGCTCTGACAGCAGTTGCTTAAAGTTAGTGAGGGAGATATGGGTCTCCAGCTTCAGTGATTTTTGCAATTCGTTCCAGTCATTGGCAGCAGAGAACTGGAAGGAAAGGCAGCCAAAGGAGGTGTTGGCTTTGGGGATGACCAGTGAAATATATCTGCTGGAGCACGTGCTATGGGTGGGTGCTATATGGTGATCAGTGAACTGAGATAGGGCGGGGCTTTACCTAGCAAATACTTAAAGATGACCTGGAGCTAGTGGGTTTGTAGATGAATATAAAGTGAGGGCCAGTGAAAACCTTTGCCTGCTTTTTAAAGCTACTTTTACTTTTCCCCAGGTCCTCTACCAGTTACCAGACATGGTCTACCAGGTGGTTGTTACTAGTCCCCAGGTCCTCTACCAGTTACCAGACATGGTCTACCAGGTGGTTGTTACTAGTCCCCAGGTCCTCTACCAGTTACCAGACATGGTCTACCAGGTGGTTGTTACTAGTCCCCAGGTCCTCTACCAGTTACCAGACATGGTCTACCAGCTGGTTGTTACTAGTCCCCAGGTCCACTACCAGTTACCAGACATGGTCTACCAGCTGGTTGTTACTAGTCCCCAGGTCCTCTACCAGTTACCAGACATGGTCTACCAGGTGGTTGTTACTAGTCCCCAGGTCCTCTACCAGTTACGAGACATGGTCTACCAGCTGGTTGTTACTAGTTCCCAGGTCCTCTACCAGTTACCAGACATGGTCTACTAGCTGGTTGTTACTAGTCCCCAGGTCCTCTACCAGTTACCAGACATGGTCTACCAGCTGGTTGTTACTAGTCCCCAGGTCCTCTACCAGTTACCAGACATGGTCTACCAGGTGGTTGTTACTAGTCCCCAGGTCCTCTACCAGTTACCAGACATGGTCTACCAGGTGGTTGTTACTAGTCCCCAGGTCCTCTACCAGTTACCAGACATGGTCTACCAGGTGGTTGTTACTAGTCCCCAGGTCCTCTACCAGTTACCAGACATGGTCTACCAGGTGGTTGTTACTAGTCCCCAGGTCCTCTACCAGTTACCAGACATGGTCTACCAGGTGGTTGTTACTAGTCCCCAGGTCCTCTACCAGGTACTAGACATGGTCTACCAGCTGGTTGTTACTAGTCACCAGGTCCTCTACCAGTTACCAGACATGGTCTACCAGCCGGTTGTTAAATTATATACAGGTCCTCTACCAGTTGTCAGCTGAGTTAGATTTCGCTCAGAACTAATATATTTCAGCGTATCTGATACTGATACCAGATCAAGATCACACAATATGAATAATTCAGATGTAGCATAGTCAGACAATAATTCAGACAGTTTGCTTAGAGCACAAGGTGGAGCCGAGGGAGGGCGATAAATTCATACTAGTGTCAGTTGGGCATTATTACCACATTTTAAGATTAGACATACAAATTGCTTAGGGACAGAGGTGGAAAGGGTCACAGAAACATTTTAAAGTTACTCTTCACGAATATGGCGACACCCCCACCTCTGCCAACTCTGTCAGATCTATCTATATACATTATAACCAGTCAGAGACACATCAGAATTCGGCATAGACTTCTTTAATAACTTTTCATGTTCAAAACTGTGCACTCCTCAAACAATAGCATGGTATTCTTTCACTGTAATAGCTACTGTAAATTGGACAGTGCAGTTAGATTAACAATAATTTAATTAAGCTTCCTGCCAATATCAGATATGTCTATGTCTTGGGAAATGTTCTTGTTACTTACAACCTCATGCTAATCGCATTAGCCTACATTAGCTCAACCGTCCCGTGGAAGGGACACCGATCCCCAAGATTCAGTAGTAATCAGAATGTCTCTGTTGGTTTGAGAAGCGAGTTACAATAAAAGTAATAATCAGAATGTCTCTGTTGGTTTGAGAAGCGAGTTACAGTAAAATACATGTTTGAAATCAAACCTCTGGCATTTACATGAATCAGTCCAAGGAATCTAACTCATGAATCAGTCCAAGGAATCTAACTCATGAATCAGTCCAAGAAATCTAATTCATTAATCAGTCCAAGGAATCTAACTCATGAATCAGTCCAAGGAATCTAACTCATGAATCAGTCCAAGGAATCTAATTCATTAATCAGTCCAAGGAATCTAACTCATGAATCAGTCCAAGGAATCTAACTCATGAATCAGTCCAAGGAATCTAACTCATGAATCAGTCGGAGGCCGCAGCTGATTTCCGATCAGACAGAATCTCTAAAACAACCATGATATGTTCAGTAGGTAGCCGTCTGTCTAGAGATAACGTCGGGCTGGCTTTAATTTGTAGAGATACAAGATTTCCCAGGACTGTACCATTAGGCCTACGCATTAAATGATGACGTTATTTAAAACAAGAGTCAATGAGGGTTACCTGTTGCAGGCCCGGCCTGAAATCCCATCACTTGTTTAGTGCATGGGCAATATTAAACCTCAGCATTCAAGTTTCTCTTCTGTTTGGTTGCAAGCTGTTCCTTTTTAAGAACTCAGGGTGCCCCCAAAACACATTGAAATTGTTGATAAAATCCAACACTTTTCCGGGGAAAGGTTTCGATATCATCCAAGAGTCCCGTGCAAATAGCCTGGAGAAGGGATCAACTCCATGACCGTATGTTGGGATAGGGCCGGAAAGGACAATTGCAAGTAGCCATTAGCCTGTCCCTCAGGTATTCGAAGTCCCTTCTCAACTCCCCCAATTGCCGCAGCTCGATGTCATTAGTACCGGCAGGCATGACCACCATTTGCAGCTCAGGGTTTCGGTCTAGAATGACCTTAAGCTGCCGAGTAATATTACACACCCTACCGCCAGGGAAGGAGAATGTCTTTACTCTGGCAACCACCACATCGCCTACAATAGAACTCCCTACAGTGACCACACTAGGAGGGGGAGGTTGTGGATTCCCAGGCCAGGCAGAGGCAATGTCCTGGCTTGGGTACTGCGGTGGAGTGGTGGGGGGATTGGAGCAGGTTCTAGTTGATGTGCCCCAGTAAAGACAGGGAGGTCAGGGCCACAAAACGGTTTCATAGCCTCAAGGCTAGATAAGAGGGCATGGTGGGGATGCATTGGGAATATCTACCACTCTTATCTCCAACGCAACTCCACTTTGACTCCGAAGATGCAATAGTTTTCTGGCTCTCGTCTCAATGGTCCATATCCATGGTAGAATCCACAGCAGCTACTGTAGAGGACCCCACCAGTCTCCTGGTCCATATCCATGGTAGAATCCACAGCAGCTACTGTAGAGGACCCCACCAGTCTCCTGGTCCATATCCATGGTAGAATCCACAGCAGCTACTGTAGAGGACCCCACCAGTCTCCTGGTCCATATCCATGGTAGAATCCACAGCAGCTACTGTAGAGGACCCCAGTCTCCTGGTCCATATCCATGGTAGAATCCACAGCAGCTACTGTAGGGACCCAGTCTTATGGTCCATATCCATGGTAGAATCCACAGCAGCTACTGTAGAGGACCCCACCAGTCTCCTGGTCTATATCCATGGTAGAATCCACAGCAGCTATTGTAGGGACCCCACCAGTCTTATGGTCCATATCCATGGTAGAATCCACAGCAGCTAAATGTATGGCGTAAGAAGTACATTATTTTCTTCAGGAATGTAATGAAGTAAAAGTAAAAGTCAGCAAAAATATAAATAGTAAAGTATAGCACAGACACCCTAAAAAACTACTTAAGTAGTACTTTAAAGTATTTTTACTTAAGTACTTTACACCACTGCAAAACAGACAGAGCTCACAGCGGATAGACAGACATACGGACAGATTGATAGGCCCAGAGGGAAGCAACTCAGCTCTCACATGAGTTCAGGCAACTACTGAAGATTCTTCTGAATCATGCTGTGGTTTGGGGCAGACCAACCACTAAGGTGGTCTGTGAAGGTTGAATAAATAAATATGTTTTCTAATTAACATAATTTCTGCATGGAAAAATAAGTAACTGGAGTGCTTTGGTATTCCACAGCTGAGAATCATAGTTCAGAGACACATTTTAACCACAAGTGCACAGAATACATTCTGCATGTTCATATCAGCACATATATCAGCACTGTTGGATCTTACTAAAGACCTATCAAATCAGTTGATATCAGCACAGATATCAGCACCTTTGGATCTTACTAAAGACCTATCAAATCACTAGAGCCCTTCTGACTCGCAATCTCTCTTACATTTCCTGTCCCCTCTTCACTGTCCTATCTCAGTAAAATATATAAAACAATATACAGTATACTTACAAAAGATTGTCATCTAATTGAATAACATAGTGTAGGTTACATGAAAGACATTTATCCAATGATACACCTCCTGTATCCACCCGTACCCTACCTCCTGTATCCACCCGTACCCTCCCTCTTGTATCCACCCGTACCCTCCCTCCTGTATCCACCCATACCCTCCCTCCTGTATCCACCCGTACCCTCCCTCCTGTATCCACCCGTACCCTCCCTCCTGTATCCACCCGTACCCTCCCTCTTGTATCCACCCGTACCCTCCCTCCTGTATCCACCCATACCCTCCCTCCTGTATCCACCCGTACCCTCCCTCCTGTATCCACCCGTACCCTCCCTCCTGCATCCACCCGTACCCACCCTCCTGCATCCACCCGTACCCTCCCTCCTGCATCCACCCGTACCCTCCCTCCCGCCCCGTACTCTCCCTCCTGCATCCACCCGTACCCTCCCTCCCGCCCCGTACCCTCCCTCCCACCCCGTACCCTCCCTCCTGCATCCACCTGTACTCTCACTCCTGCATCCACCCGTACCCTCCCTCCTGCATCCACCCGTACCCTCCCTCCTGCATCCACCCGTACCCTCCCTCCCTCCCGCCCCGTAACCTCTTTCCTGCATCCACCCGTACCCTCCCTCCTGCATCCACCCGTACCCTCCCTCCCGCCCCGTACCCTCCCTCCCACCCCGTACCCTCCCTCCTGCATCCACCTGTACTCTCACTCCTGCATCCACCCGTACCCTCCCTCCTGCATCCACCCGTACCCTCCCTCCTGCATCCACCCGTACCCTCCCTCCCTCCCGCCCCGTACCCTCTTTCCTGCATACACCCGTACCCTCCCTCCCACCCCGTACCCTCCCTCCATCACCCACCCCTTTACTCAAGTGGGAACAAGTTAATGAAGCTCTCTTTCCAGGATAGTCAGAAAAAGGCTCTGAATCAAGCATTCATCCACTGTAAGTGGATTGTTAGAGTAGCTAGATAATGCTAGTGGATCTCTCCAATGTTTTATATTGTCATGTTCAGTGTGAATTAAAAACACTCATGTGCTAATGCAGTTATGGTATTACTACAAATTATTTGAGAGTAGTCAAACCCATTAGTCAAAATGTTTTTTACATTTCTGCTATTCTAGTCTAACCCATACCGATAGCTGGGTTCTATGGCCCTGAAACTCATGCACCCGAAAGGGCACAACATAGAATATCTACTCAACTGTAGCCAAGAATCTTATGCAACTTCATCCTTGAACCCTTTTCCTCATCGCCTCATTGTTTCTTATTGATGAAAACACTATCTTGAACAAGGACAATTCTTACCCATAACGCTGTGTGTGTGTGTGTGTGTGTGTGTGTGTGTGTGTGTGTGTGTGTGTGTGTGTGTGTGTGTGTGTGTGTGTGTGTGTGTGTGTGTGTGTGTGTGTGTGTGTGTGTGTGTGTGTGTGTGTATAAAGTACCTTATCTTCAGCAGTGGTATTCAATGCAAAACACATCCAGCTAGCTAAGCCTGCGATGATCACTGTGTTGACTCATCAGATTTACTGTGTGGGTGGTGTTGTCATTTTTCATGGCACATACAGTATTTGCTGGAGCACCGTGTTCACGACGAGCTAACAGAGAAACCAAGACTTCATCCCAAATGGCACCCTAATCCCTATATAGTCTACTACTTAGGGAACAGGGTGCCATTTGGGACGAAGGCCATCTCAGAGCATTCTAGCGGTAGGCCAGGGCCGTTAATACAAGTGTAAGGAAGGAGATTAACTTGTTTACTTTTTAATTTGTCATAGGTTTTGGTTAGGCTTTGATTTTCTACATTTTAATGCATGTGTTCTATCCTAGTAGAATATTGAAGATATATTGTAGTCTTTCATGGATTCATAATGTGTTTGTGTCATACAGTATGGTAAATTATTTTGTTTATATAGTTTACTAAGCAAGTTTCAATTCTGCAGGTCTGCATGCAGCAGATTTGTATCAGAATCTTTCCCTGGATTAAGTCTCTGGCTTCCTACTGTTCTGTTAAATTATAATGACTTCCAGAATATTAATTGAATAAAGCCTGCACTGCGGATTACTAATTACTACAATAAATGCTTGTTAAAAGGTGTCAGGATGATAACATGTGTCTGGGGTGGTTTTGAATGGCCTGGTTCAGCTGGATCTGGTTCAGCTGGTTCTGGTTCAGCTGGATCTGGGGTGGTTCTGAATGGTCTGGTTCAGCTGGTTCTGGTTCAGCTGGATCTGGTTCAGCTGGATCTGGGGTGGTTCTGAATGGTCTGGTTCAGCTGGTTCTGGTTCAGCTGGATCTGGGGTGGTTCTGAATGGCCTGGTTCAGCTGGTCCTGGTTCAGCTGGATCTGGTTCAGCTGGATCTGGGGTGGTTCTGAATGGTCTGGTTCAGCTGGATCTGGTTCAGCTGGATCTGGTTCAGCTGGATCTGGGGTGGTTCTGAATGGTCTGGTTCAGCTGGATCTGGGGTGGTTCTGAATGGTCTGGTTCAGCTGGTTCTGGTTCAGCTGGATCTGGGGTAATTCTGCATGGTCTGGTTCAGCTGGATATGGGGTGGTTCTGCATGGTCTGGTTCAGCTGGATCTGGGGTGATTCTGCATGGCCTGGTTCAGCTGGATCTGGTTCAGCTGGATATGGGGTGATTCTGCATGGTCTGGTTCAGCTGGATCTAGTTCAGCTGGATATGACGTGATTCTGAACGGTCTGGATTAGCTTGTTCTGGGGTGAGTCTGAATGATCTTAGTCAGCTGGATCTGGGTTTAGTCTTGTGACGACCCTCCCACTCTGTCTGCCGTATTCTTTCTCTTTGCTCTTGTTTTCCTTATTAGGATGCCGGTGGGTGGAGCCGGGAGGGTCGTCAGCGACATGGGACACACCTGGGCCCAGGTGTGTCCCAGGATAAATAGACTACTTCACCATTTATGGAAGAGACTCTCTCCATGCAGACACCTTTATAGATTTTGTTGTTGTATTTTTGTGGCCTTTTGGTTGTTTGCTTTGGCACCTTTCAACACCCCGCATTATCACATTTATGCATGCAAGCACTCACTTACGCTACTGATTACACACACCATTGTTAATTGTATTTAGTTTACTTTATTTAAATAAATATATTTTGTTATTCCTTGTCTCCACGGTGTATCCCTTTTGTTACGAACTTTGAGCCGGTTCGTGACAGTCTGTATAGCCTGGTTCAGTTGAATCTCTGGCTACTGGATCTGGGGGCAGATGCATCAAGCATCTCAAAGTAGGAGTGCTGGTCTAGGATCAGGTCTCCCCTGTCCATGTAATCTTATTCATTGTGATCTAAACAGCAACCCTGATACTGCATCATCAGCACTCCTATTCTGAGACACTTCATACACATGGCCCCTGATGTGTCATTAGAATTGCAATGAAATGCGTACTAAGGAAGTCAGCAAGATAAAATAACCAGTACGGTACACAAGATAATTTTATGTCTAGAGATAAACAGGTGCATTTTAGAATGGAGAAGATACAAATTGGCACATAGTCAATATCCTCTCAAAGGAACTGTCATCTACATTCTGAGTTGGGACTCAGCTCTATTATCAACAAAGCCTTTGATGACAAAAGCAGAAAATATACATTCTGAGTTGGGGTTCAGCTCTATTATCAACCAAACAAGCACCAATTAGCAAGCACCAATTAGCCTGGAACTAGCCTGTGCTAGGCCCATCTCCCGTCTAGCTGAAGAGGTCCATCAGCCACTCATTGGGCTACAACACCTATTTTGCCAATTGGCCTGGACCCCTTTTATTGCCGATACGGAGCCCCGCCGATCCATCACGACTGGTCTACCGACATAATCCGCCCGAGGGGCTTTTCAACTGGCTCCCCTGTCGCGATGTCCCCTGAATGCCCATCTGCTAGCATGCTAGCCACGGCCCGCTAGCTGTCTAGAGCACACCGGACTGTTAGCTGAAGAGGTCCATCAGCCAATTTTTGGGGCTACTATACCTATTTTGCCAATTGGACTGAACCCTTTTACTACACGGAGTCCTGCTGATCCATCATGACTGGTCTGCCGACGTAACTGCACGAAGAGGCTACAATTGACTTCTTCCGTCGCGACGTCCCTCTAAGGCCCTTTGCTAGCCTGCTAGCCCCAGCCCGCTAGCTGTCTGAATCGCCGTGTCTCCAGCTCGCCTAGCTACTCACTGGACCCAATGATCACTCGGCTACGCATGCCTCTCCCTAATGTCAATATGCCTTGTCCATTGCTGTTTTGGTTAGTAATTATTACCTTATTTCATTGTAGAGCCCCTAGCCCTGCTCAATACGCCTTAACACTTTAGTTCCACCTCCCACACATGCAGTGACCTCACCTGGTTTAAATTATGTTTCTAGAGACAATATCTCGCTCATCGTCACTCAATGCATAGGTTTACCTCCACAGTATTCACATCCTACCAAACCTTTGTCTGTACATTATGCCTTGAATCTATTCTACCACGCCCAGAAACCTGCTCCTTTTACTCTCTGTTCCGAACTTACTAGAAGACCAGTTCTTACAGCCTTTATCCTTACCCTTATCCTACTCCTCCTCTGTTCCTCTGGTGATGTAGAGGGTAATCCAGGCCCTGCAGCCCCTAGCTCCACTCCCATTCCCCAGGCGCTCTCATTTGTTGACTTCTGTAACCGTAAAAGCCTTGGTTTCATCCATGTTAACATTAGAAGTCTCCTCCCTAAGTTTGTTTTATTCACTGCTTTAGCACACTCTGCCAACCTGGATGTCCTAGCCGTGTCTGAATCCTGGCTTAGGAAGACAACCAAAAACCCTGAATTTTCCATCCCTAACTATAACATTTTCCCGACAAGATAGAACTGCCAAAGGGGGCGGAGTTGCAATCTACTGCAGAGATAGCATGCAGAGTTCTCTCTTACTATCCAGGTCTGTGCCCAAACAATTTTAGCTTCTACTTTAAAAAATCTACCTTTCCAGAAACAAGTCTCTCACCATTGCCGCTTGCTTTAGACCACCTTCTGCCTCCAGCTGTGCCCTGGACACCATATGTGAATTGATTGCTCCATCTATCTTCAGAGCTCGTGCTGTTAGGTGACCTAAGCTGGAACATGCTTAACACCCCGGCCATCCTACAATCTAAGCTTGATGCCCTCAATCTCACACAAATGATCAACGAACATACCAGGTACAACCCCAAATCTGTAAACACGGGCACCCTCATAGATATAATCCTAACCAACCTGCCCCCCAAATACCCCTCTGCCATCTTCAACCAGGATCTCAGCGATCACTGCCTCATTGCCTGCGTCCGTAACGGGTCTGCGGACAAACGACTAGCCCTAATCACTGTCAAACGCTCCCTAAAACACTTCAGCGAGCAGGCCTTTCTAAGTGTCCTGGAATGATATTGACCTCATTCGGACGGTAGAGGATGCCTGGTTATTCTTTAAAAGTGCTTTCCTCACCATCTCAAATAAGCATGCCCCATTCAAAAAATGTAGAACCAGGAACAGATGTAGCCCTTAGTTCACTCCAGACCTGTCTGCCCTTGACCAGCACAAAAACATCCTGTGGCGTACTGCATTAGCATCGAATAGCCCTTGTGATATGCAACTTTTCAGGGAAGTTAGGAACCAATACACACAGGCAGTTAGGAAAGCAAAGGCTAGCTTTTTCAACAGAAATTTGAATCCTGTAGTACAAACTCCAAAAAGTTCTGGGACACTGTAAAGTCCATGGAGAATAAGAGCACCTCCTCCCAGCTGCCCACTGCACTGAGTGTAGGAAACACTGTCACCATCGATAAACCCATGATAATTGAGAATTTCAATAAGCATTTTTCTACGGCTGGCCATGCTTTCCACTTGGCTACCCCTACTCCGGTCAACAGCCCTGCACCCCACACAGCAACTAGTCCAAGTCTCCCCCATTTCTCCCTCACCCAAATCCAGATAGCTGATGTTCTGAAAGAGCTGCACAATCTGGACCCCTACAAATCAGCTGGGCTAGACAATCTGGACCCTCTCTTTCTAAAATTATCAGCTGAAATTGTTGCAACCCCTATTACTAGCCTCTTCAACCTCTCTTTCGTATCGTCTGAGATCCCCAAAGATTAGAAAGCTGCCACGGTCATCCCCCTCTTCAAAGGGGGAGACACTCTAGACCCAAACTGCTACAGACCAATATCTATCCTACCCTGCTATTCTAAGGTCTTTGAAAGCCAAGTTAACAAACAGATCACCGACCATTCCGAATCCCACCATACCTTCTCCGCTGTGCAATCCGGTTTCCGAGCTGGTCATGGGTGCACCTCAGCCACGCTCAAGGTCCTAAACGATATCATTATCGCCATCGATAAGAGACATTACTGTGCAGCTGTATTCATCGACCTGGCCAAGGCTTTCGACTCTGTCAATCACCAAATTCTTATCGGCAGACTCAACAGCCTTGGTTTCTCAAATGACTGCCTCGCCTGGTTCACCAACTACTTCTCAGATAGAGTTCAGTGTGTCAAATCGGAGGGCCTGTTGTCCGGACCTCTGACAGTCTCAATGGGGGTGCCACAGGGTTCAATTCTCGGTCTGACTCTTTTCTTTGTATACATCAATGATGTCGCTCTTGCTGCTGGTGATTCTCTGATCCACCTCTACGCAGACAACACCATTTTGTATGCTTCTGGCCCTTCTTTGGACACTGTGTTAACTAACCTGCAGACGAGCTTCAATGCCATACAGCTCTCTTTCCGTGGACTCTAACTGCTCTTAAATGCAAATAAAACTAAATGCATGCTCTTCAAACAATCGCTGCCCATAATTCCCCCCCCGTCCAGCATCACTACTCTGGGATGTTCTGACTTAGAATATGTGGACAACTACAAATACCTAGGTGTCTGGTTAAACTGTAAACTCTCCTTCCAGACTCACATTAAGCATCTCCAATCCAAAAATATATATAGAATCGGCATCCTATTTCACAACAAAGCATCCTTCACTCATGCTGCCAAACATACCCTCGTAAAACTGACTGTCCTACCAATCCTTGACTTCGGCGATGTAATTTACAAAATAGCTTCCAGAACTCTACTCAGCAAATTGGATGCAGTCTATCACAGTGCCATCCGTTTTGTCACCAAAGCCCCATTTACTACCCACCACTGCGACCTGTATGCTCTCGTTGGCTGGCCCTCGCTTCATATTCGTCACCAAACCCACTGGCTCCAGGTCATCTATAAGTCTTTGCTAGGTAAAGCCCCGCCTTATCTCAGCTCACTATAGCACACCTGCCCGTAGCAAGCGCTCGAGCAGGTATAGCTAGCTCACTGGTCACCCCCAAAGCCAATTCCTCCTTTGGCCGCCTTTCCTTCCAGTTCTCTGCTGCCAATGACTGGAACGAACTGCAAAAATCACTGAAGCTGGAGACTCATATCTCCCTCACTAACTTTAAGCACCAGCTATCAGAGCAGTTCACAGATCACTGCACCTGTACTTAGCCCATCTGTAAATAGCCCATCCAACTACCTCATCCCCCATACTGTTATTTACTTTATTTATTTTTCTCATTTGCACCCCAGTATCTCTACTTGCACACTCATCTTCTGCACATCTATCACTCCAGTGTTTAATTGCTATATTGTAATTATTTCGCCACTATGGCCTATTTATTGCCTTACCTCCCTTACCCTACCTCACTTGCACACACTATATATATATAGACTTTTTCTTTTGTATTATTGACTGCATGTTTTTTTATTCCATGTGTAACTCTGTTGTTGTTTGTGTCGCACTGCTTTGCTTTATCTTGGCCAGGTCACAGTTGTTCTCAACTAGCCTACCTGGTTAAATAAAGGTGAAATAAAAAACCTTTGATGACAAAAGCAGAAAATATACATTCTTAGCAACACAGCAAACTTCTACCACTGGCAAGGCTCTTTGGTGTTAATTTCCTGCAGAGAGAGAGAGAGAGAGAGAGAGAGAGAGAGAGAGAGAGAGAGAGAGAGAAAATGGAGGAAAGCAAATGGAGGAGAGCAATAGATGGTGAAAGAGAGAGAGAGCAGGGAAGACAGAGTATGGGGACTTCAGCAAATATAAAAACTAAACTCTGCAGAGTGACCGTATGCTGTCTGCCAGCCAGTCAGAGAGGAGAGGCCAAGAACCTAACTGCATCTGTTCCCATGGTTAAACCACATTACAGAGTCAATGGGTTTAATTTAATATTGCTCTGTCCAGCAGATGTTTGAAGGCCTGCGGTTGATGTCGGTTATTACAGAATTCTGGCTACTGTTGTCCAATATCAGTATCTGTTGTTATTAAACCCACGGTACAGCACTGTCAATCAGACAGAATACTTCATATGGGACAGTTACATTAGTGGGGGAGATCTTAACAGGCCTTTAGGCAACCTGAGAAACACTTAGGGTTCTATTCAATCCACATCGTTTAAATTAAGCTTTACAGCCTGATTGAAATTTAAAGAGTGACTGTCCCTAAAAAACAAAAAATCCCTTTGAAAACGGTCTACTGTAAACATTGAATTAATAGCCAACATGTTTATTGCTTTAACATTTACATTTACATTTAAGTCATTTAGCAGACGCTCTTATCCAGAGCGACTTACAAATTGGTGCATTCACCTTAAGATATCCAGTGGAAAAAACACTTTACAATAGTGCATCTAAATCTTTTGGGGGGGGGGGGTAGAAGGATTACTTTATCCTATCCCAGGTATTCCTTAAAGAGGTGGGGTTTCAGGTGTCTCCGGAAGGTGGTGATTGACTCCGCTGTCCTGGCGTCGTGAGGGAGCTTGTTCCTCCATTGGGGTGCCAGAGCAGCGAACAGTTTTGACTGGGCTGAGCGGGAGCTGTGCTTCCTCAGAGGTAGGGAGGCGAGCAGGCCAGAGGTGGATGAACGCAGTGCCCTTGTTTGGGTGTAGGGCCTGATCAGAGCCTGAAGGTACGGAGGTGCCGTTCCCCTCACAGCTCCGTAGGCAAGCACCATGGACTTGTAGCGGATGCGAGCTTCAACTGGAAGCCAGTGGAGAGAGCGGAGGAGCGGGGTGACGTGAGAGAACTTGGGAAGGTTGAACACCAGACGGGCTGCGGCGTTCTGGATGAGTTGTAGGGGTTTAATGGCACAGGCAGGGAGCCCAGCCAACAGCGAGTTGCAGTAATCCAGACGGGAGATGACAAGTGCCTGGACTAGGACCTGCGCCGCTTCCTGTGTGAGGCAGGGTCATACTCTGCGAATGTTGTAGAGCATGAACCTACAGGATCGGGTCACCGCCTTGATGTTAGTGGAGAACGACAGGGTGTTGTCCAGGGTCACGCCAAGGTTCTTAGCACTCTGGGAGGAGGACACAAGGGAGTTGTCAACCGTGATGGCGAGATCATGGAACGGGCAGTCCTTCCCTGGGAGGAGGAGCAGCTCCGTCTTGCCGAGGTTCAGCTTGAGGTGGTGAGCCGTCATCCACACTGATATGTCTGCCAGACATGCAGAGATGCGATTCGCCACCTGGTTATCAGAAGGGGGAAAGGAGAAGATTAATTGTGTGTCGTCTGCGTAGCAATGATAGGAGAGACCATGTGAGGATATGACCGAGCCAAGTGACTTGGTGTATAGTGAGAATAGGAGAGGGCCTAGAACAGAGCCCTGGGGGACACCAGTGGTGAGAGCACGTGGTGCGGAGACAGATTCTCGCCACGCCACCTGGTAGGAGCGACCTGTCAGGTAGGACGCAATCCAAGCGTGGGCCGCGCCGGAGATGCCCAGCTCGGAGAGGGTGGAGAGGAGGATCTGATGGTTCACGGTATCAAAGGCAGCAGATAGGTCTAGAAGGATGAGAGCAGAGGAGAGAGAGTTAGCTTTAGCAGTGCGGAGAGCCTCCGTGACACAGAGAAGAGCAGTCTCAGTTGAATGCCCAGTCTTGAAACCTGACTGATTAGGATCAAGAAGGTCATTCTGAGAGAGATAGCAGGAGAGCTGGCCAAGGACGGCACGTTCAAGAGTTTTGGAGAGAAAAGAAAGAAGGGATACTGGTCTGTAGTTGTTGATATCGGAGGGATCGAGTGTAGGTTTTTTCAGAAGGGGTGCAACTCTCGCTCTCTTGAAGACGGAACGGACGTAGCCAGCGGTCAAGGATGAGTTGATGAGCGAGGTGAGGTAGGGGAGAAGGTCTCCGGAAATGGTCTGGAGAAGAGAGGAGGGGAATAGGGTCAAGTGGGCAGGTTGTTGGGCGGCCGGCCGTCACGAGACGCGAAATTTCATCTGGAGAGAGAGGGGAGAAAGAGGTCAAAGCACAGGGTAGGGCAGTGTGAGCAGGACCAGCGGTGTCGTTTGGCTTAGCAAACGAGGATCGGATGTCATCAGCCTTCTTTTCAAAATGGTTGACGAAGTCATCTGCAGAGAGAGAGGAGGGGGGGAGGGGGAGGAGGATTCAGGAGGGAGGAGAAGGTAGCAAAGAGCTTCCTAGGGTTAGAGGCAGATGCTTGGAATTTAGAGTGGTAGAAAGTGGCTTTAGCAGCAGAGACAGAAGAGGAAAATGTAAAGAGGAGGGCGTGAAAGGATGCCAGGTCTGCAGGGAGGCGAGTTTTCCTCCATTTCCGCTCGGCTGCCCGGAGCGGAATCACTGAACACAACAGGTACATTTTAGTGACAGGCTTTTTTGATCAGAATGAGATTGGGGCCCAAGCTGCAATCTAGTGGCTCTCTTCAGATTGTTTAGGGCACAGCTCTGTCTCTAGCAGCCTTGCCTTTCCAAATCATAATTAACTATTGATAAATTATCCAACCCAAATTTAGAATGACAGTCCTTAGTGCTTCACATTGGTTCTATCACTTGACAGATTGGTATCGCAATGCATTCTTAGTCTAAATTACTATACATTTTGCAGTGTGCAGACCTCCACAATCAACCTGATATTCCAAATAAACAATTTTGGATAAGCCTAAATTAATTACGGGCACGGTTGGCCACCCCCTCCGTCCCCGGCACTCATCCTTCCTGGCATTTCTTCATGTTCTTCTTCAGGTAGTGTTTCAGTCCGTCCTTTTAATGGCACATGTTCAAAGTGAATGGCCTTTGATAATGTCTCTCACCAGTCCTCTACAGTCCTTATGTCTTGTCCATTTTCCTACCAGTACACCGCATGACAGAAGTTTGGACTGGATTTCTCTTCACGCTCACTCCACATGGACCCATGTCACACTCCTGAGAGAAAAAGCATGAGAGAAAAGGCAGTTGATAGCTTCTGGATGCTGTGTACAGGTTGCTGGCTCGGACTTACGATAGAAGTGGTGAAGGACCATAATGAACACCATTTTTGCCATTTTCAGCCGGTTAGAGGTTTACACTGTTCTTGGTCAAATGATCTTCCATGCATCTAGATACCATCTGTGGTCACCTTCGCCATGACCTCGAGAGAGGACAGACCTGAGCAACAGTTTAGTTTTAAAAAAAAACACATAGTTGAAACCATTTATTCCCTCCCAAATTGGCTTATACTCCCCTATCATCTTGTCGATCTCACTGCAGAGTTACAGGTCAGGGAGTCAGAGGGCCAATCCTTGGGGTGAAATCCCCACCATCCAGCAGACCCAATCTGGTGAGATTTGTTATTGAAGCAAGACAAAAGCAAAGCAAACAAAACAACAGCAATACACATATATCACTCAAGGTGGGGAAAACTTCAATTCATTTGGAGTAACTGTCATTCATTACCAACTTCTCTTTTGTTCCTTTTACAGGCAGTCATGTGAAGAAAATGTGCATATTTACCAAAAGGCCCCAGGGGACTGGTAATTCCCCCTGTGGACACATGACTCAGATCGTGATTCATGCATCCCCAAAAAACAACACTGCCTGTTAAATAAAAATGTAACAAATTAGAATAACTAATCTAATTCTCTTGATAACTCCACAAGGAAATAACTGTATCCCATAAGATAATGGTAAAATAGCTCTCTCTCTCTGTCCTTCTCACACATTGTACTATTTATACATTATAAACTTCTTCCTAATTATTTGTTTTTACATAGCCCATAAAAAAACTGTCTACAGGAGAGAAACATTCTATTGAGGGTGATCAGGCCTCACCAGGGAGCCAGAACAGTGGTCAGAGGTCAGTCAAACCTATTAAGTGAGTGTTTGTTTTCCTGTACCTCAGACATTATTTAAAGATATTTCAAACATTTCAAACATTTTGTGTATCAGGTTTACATTGGGTTATTCAGTACATTTCTTCTAATCAAGATAATTTACATGTGTGCAACCAAAACTCTGACAATAGAAACTTTCATTTGTGTACAGCATCCTTTCTAATCTTTGAAAAACACACTAAAACCAAATAAAAAGACCCCACATTTCTAAATCAAACAGAGTATTAACCACTAACAAATATTCATGAATAGGTGGGTTGTGTGTGGGTGCTGGTGTGTGTGTAGCAAAAATTGTAGGGTAAATACAAACAAAAAGGCCTTGCTTCATTTGGGAATTCCCTTAACAGCTGGATCAGGGCACTTTTAACTGCTCTCCCAAGGCACCTGCCTCAAAAAAAAAACGTGGTAGCAGACATTCCATCAGTCCTGGAAGAAAGAAAATAAACATGTACTTAGTTTTCACTATGCTACATTTTAAATAGTCCTAAAAATTCTTTATCATTAATAAAGTTTACTGAATCTTCGGTAGGAAGTCAAATCAAATCAAACTTTATTTGTCACATGTAGACCTTACTGTGAAATGCCTACTTACAAGAACTGCACTGTTGGTTAAGGGCAAGAACGAATTAAGAAAATATTTACCAAATTAACCAAAGTAACACAAAAAATAACAATAACGAGGCTATATACAGGGGGTACAGGTACCGTCAATGTGTGGGGGTACAGGTTAGTCGAGGTAATTTGTACATGTGGTTAGGGTGAAGTGACTATGCATAGATAATTAACAGCGAGTAGCAGCAGTATAAAAAACAAATGGTGGGGGGGTGTCAATGTAATTAATCCAGTTGCCAGTTGATTAATTGTTTAGCAGTCTTATGGTTTGGGGTAGAAGCTGTTAAGGAGCCTTTTGGTCCTAGACTTGAACTTCCGGTACCACTTGCCATGCGGTAGCAGAGAGAACAGTCTATGACTTGGATGACTGGAGTCTTTGACAATTTTTTGAGCTTTCCTCTGACACCACCTAGTATATAGGTCCTGGAACGCAGGAAGCTTGGCCCCAGTGATGTACTGGGTCATACACACTACTCTCTGTAGCGCCTTACGGTCAGATGCTCTTAATGGTGCAGCTGTAAAACGTTTTGAGGATCTGATGACCAATAACATCTTTTCAGTCTCCTGAGGGGGAAAGGTTTTGTCATGCCCTCTTCACGACTGTCTTGGTGTGTTTGGACCATTATAGTTTGTTGATGATGTGGACACCAAGGAACTTGACACTCTCGACCAGCTCCACTACAGCCCTGTCGATGTAAATGGGGGCCTGTTCGGCCCTCCTATTCCTGTAGTCCACAGTTACTTGCTCACATTGAGGGAGAGGTTGTTGTCCTGGCACCACACTGACAGGTCTCTGACCTCCTCCCTATAGACTGGCTCATCGTTGTCGATGATCAGGCCTACAACTGTTGTGTCGTCAGCAAACTTAATGATGATGTTGGAGTCATGCCTGGCCGTGCAGTTGTGGGTGAACAAGGAGTACAGGAGGGGACTAAGCACAAATGCCAGAGTGGCCCCAATGTTCAGGATCAGCAGACGTGTTGTTGCCTACCCTTACCACCTGGGGGCAGCCGGTCAGGAAGATCAGGATCCAGTTGCAGAGGAAAGTGTTTGTTTCCAGGGTCCTTAGCTTAGTGATGAGCTTCGTGGGCACTATGATGTTGAATACTAAGCTGTAGTCAATGAACAGCATTCTCACATAGGTGTTCCTTTTGTCCAGGTGGGAAAGGGCTGTGTGGAGTGCGATTGAGAATGTGTCATTTGTGGATCTGTTCGGGAGGTATGCGAATTGGAGTGGGTCTAGGGTATCCGGGAGGAAGCTGTTGATGTGAGCCATGACCAGACATCTCCTGATTCTGCCTCCTCAACCCTCCTCTCCTCCCTTTCTGTATCCTTTGACTCTCTATGTCCCCTATCCTCCCTGCCGGCTCGGTCCTCCTCTCCTGCTCCGTGGCTTGACGACTCATTGCGAGCTCATAGAACAGGGCTCCGGGCAGCCGAGCGGAAATGGAGGAAAACTAGCCTCCCTGCGGACCTGGCATCTTTTCACTCCCTCCTCTTTACATTTTCTACCTCTGTTTCTGCTGCTAAAGCCACTTTCTACCACTCTAAATTCCAAGCATCTGCCACTAACCCTAGGAAGCTATTTGCCACCTTCTCCTCCCTCCAGAATCCTCCTCCCCCTCCCCCCCTCCTCCCTCTCTGCGGATGACTTTGTCAACCATTTTGAAAAGAAGGTTGACGACATCCGATCCTCGTTTGTTAAGTCAAACGACACCACTGGTCCTGCTCACATTGCCCTACCCTATGCTTTGACCTCTTTCTCCCCTCTCTCTCCAAATGAAATCTTGTGACTTGTGACGGCCGGCCGCCCAACAACCTGCCCGCTTGACCCTATCCCCTCCTCTCTTCTCCAGACCATTTCCGGAGATCTTCTCCCTTACCTCACCTCGCTCAACAACTCATCCTTGACCACTGGCTACGTCCCTTCCGTCTTCAAGAGAGCGAGAGTTGCACCCCTTCTCAAAAAACCTACACTCGATCCCTCCGATGTCAACAACTACAGACCAGTATCCCTTCTTTCTTTTCTCTCCAAAACTCTTGAGCGTGCCGTCCTTGGCCAGCTCTCTTGCTATCTCTCTCAGAATGACCTTCTTGATCCAAATCAGTCAGGTTTCAAACTGGTCATTCAACTGAGACTGCTCTTCTCTGTGTCACGGAGGCTCTCCGCACTGCTAAAGCTAACTCTCTCTCCTCTGCTCTCATCCTTCTAGACCTATCTGCTGACTTTGATACTGTGAACCATCAGATCCTCCTCTCCACCCTCTCCGAGTTGGGCATCTCCGGCGCGGCTCACTCTTGGATTGTGTCCTACCTGACAGGTTGCTCCTACCAGGTGGCATGGCGAGAATCTGTCTCCGCACTACGTGCTCTCACCACTGGTGTCCCCCAGGGCTCAGTTCTAGGCCCTCTCCTATTCTCGCTATACACCAAGTCACTTGGCTCTGTCATATCCTCACATGGTCTCTCCTATCATTGCTACGCAGACGACACACAATTAATCTTCTCCTTTCCCCCTTCTGATAACCAGGTGGCGAATCGCATCTCTGCATGTCTGGCAGACATATCAGTGTGGATGACAGATCACCACCTCAAGCTGGACCTCGGCAAGATGGAGCTGCTCTTCCTCCCGGAGAAGGACTACCCGTTCCATGATCTCGCCATCACGGTTGACATCTCCATTGTGTCCTCCTCCCAGAGTGCTAAGAGCCTTGGCGTGACCCTGGACAATACCCTGTCGTTCTCCGCTAACATCAAGGCGGTGACCCGATCCTGTAGGTTCATCCTCTACAACATTCGTAGAGTACGACCCTGCCTTACACAGGAAGTGGCACAGGTCCTAATCCAGGCACTTGTCATCTCCCGTCTGGATTACTGCAACTCGCTGTTGGCTGGGCTCCCTGCCTGTGCCATTAAAACCCTACAACTCATCCAGAATACCGCAGCCCGTCTGGTGTTCAACCTTCCCAAGTTCTCTCACATCACCCCGCTCCTCCACACACTCCATTGGCTTCCAGTTGAAGCTTGCATCTGCTACAAGACCATGGTGCTTGCCTACGGAGCTGTGAGGGGAACGGTACCTCCGTACCTTCAGGCTCTGATCAGTCCCTACACCCAAACAAGGGCACTGCGTTCATCCACCTCTGGCCTGCTGGCCCCCCTACCTCTGCGGAAGCACAGTTCCCACTCAGCCCAGTCAAAACTGTTCGCTGCTCTGGCACACCAATGGTGGAACAAGCTCCCTCACGACGCCAGGACAGCGGAGTCAATCACCACCTTCCGGAGACACCTGAAACCCCACCTCTTTAAGGAATACCTGGGATAGGATAAAGTAATCCTTCTAAATTGTTGGTTATCTGCACGAACCCAGTCTTCACTATGAGTCATCCATACATCAATTGTCTTAAATCATTTATTTACTAACTAAATAATCACAGAAATGCACAAACAAACAGTAGATATAGTTACAAGGAAATGATAGCGGAGTTTCCCTAGTGGGATAAACCGGTATCACGGCTTGGTGGACAAAAGGGAAGTGGGGGTCGACTGAGATAAAAGACACTACATAGTTGATAATTATAACAATTTAAATGCTAATCCTTTGCACATGAAAGCTCACTCATTCGGCAATAATTGCAATCAATATGTATATATATACGCTCAGTGTGTTGTCCTGATCTCTGTTGGAAAGTTTGTTTCTGTTGGAGAGTTTGTCCGCCCTCTCTCTCTCTCTGCCGTGGTTAGAATGGATAGTTCAGAGTAACATTCAGCAATGTCGTTATAGAATAGGTGTTTCGGCGGTTGTCGGTCTTCACGTTCAATGATACCGAATTCCTAGCTGCAGACTTGTAATTAGTGTCAAAGATTTGTTGTTATTCTGTCGTTTCGATAGTCTGAGAGTTAACCATGTGGTATGGTTAAGAATTCATCAATGGGCTCAAACCTTAGCCCTCTCGTAATTGAGGTAATCTTGGTCTCTACTCAAACCTTAGCCCTCTGGTAATTGAGAGAAGCATGGTCTATACTCAAATCTTAGCCCTCTGGTAATTGAGAGAAGCATGGTCTATACTCAAACCTTAGCCCTCTGGTAATTGAGAGAAGCAGGGTCTATACTCAAACCTTAGCCCTCTGGTAATTGAGAGAAGCATGGTCTATACTCAACTCTTAGCCCTCTCGGTAATCGAGGTAAGTTTGGCATGAAGTGGGAAAACCCTGAAGGGGGTTTTATACGGAACATCGAAAAGGGCTGTCCCATGACGCCAGGTCATGTCTGTGCTCCTGGGGGTGGGCCAATGAAACTTTAAACAGAAATACAATTCTCTCACATTCTCTCACATTAACATCATTACATAGCATCACGTCATTTCACAAATAGTTTCATCTTTACTCATTCATTTTATACCACAATTACATGCAAGCCTCACAACTCTGAGACTCTTGTATAAACAGGGTTATGGTAATGTAGCTGTATTGTCTCTCATGAGTTTCACAAAATTGTACCAAATGGACCAATTCATAGCTGGCTACTCCACTGACCATTTATACATTCTCCAGAACATGAATATTGTTCAGTTCTCAAGTTCTGTGAGGTGGAACAAATTCCTTTGTTCTCTCTATGAAAACTCACTCTCTCTCTCTATACTGTCTGGCCATGAAGAAGAATCTCCTCCAAGAAGTTATGACCTGCCTAACAGCAGCCTGTGTGTAGGAGAGAGAGAGAGAGAGAGAGAGAGAGAGAGGGGGATGGTGCAGAGAGAGGTGGATGGTGCTCACTGTACCCAAAGAGGGCAACTTCATGACAAAAGGCAGGAACCAAGGAAGAAACCTAGAGAAGAACCAGGCTCTGAGGGGTAGCCAGTCCTCTTCTGGCAGTGCCGGGTGGAGATTATAACAGTACATGGCCAAGATGTTCAAAGGTTCATAGATGACCAGCAGGGTCAAATAATAATAATCACAGTGGTTGTAGAGGGTGCAACAGGTCAGCACCTCAGGAGTAAATGTCAGTTGGCTTTTCATAGCTAATCATTCAGAGTTAGAGACAGCAGGTGCGGTAGAGAGAGAGAGTTGAATCCAGCAGGTCCGGGACAAGGTAGCACTTCCGGTGAACAGGTCAGGGTTCCATAATCGCAGGCAGAACAGTTGAAACTGGAGCAGCAGCACGGCCAGGTGGACTGGGGACAGCAAGGTGTCGTCAGGCCAGGTAATCCAGATGGCATGGTCCTAGGGCTCAGGTCCTCCGAGAGAAGAGAGAAAGAGTGAGAAAGAGAGAGAGAGAGCGAATTAACCTCTTACATCTAGACGTTCCGCTAGCGGAACACCTGCTCCAATATCCAATGATGGGCGTGGCGCGAAATACAAACTCCTCGAAAATCCGAAAACTTCAATTTTTCAAACATATGACTATTTTACACCATTTTAAAGACAAGACTCTCATTTATGTAACCACACTGTCCGATTTCAAAAAGGCTTTACAGCGAAAGCAAAAAATTAGATTATGTGAGCAGAGTACCCAGCCAGAAATATTCAGACACCCATTTTTCAAGCTAGCATATGTCACAAAAAACAAAACCACAGCTAAATGCAGCACTAACCTTTGATGATCTTCATCAGATGACACTCCTAGGACATTATGTTATACAATACATGCATGTTTTGTTCAATCAAGTTCATATTTATATCAAAAACCAGCTTTTTACATTAGCATGTGACGTTCAGAACTAGCATTCCCACAGAACACTTCCGGTGAATTTACTAAATTACTCACGATAAACGTTCACAAAAAACATAACAATTATTTTAAGAATTATAGATACAGAACTCCTTTATGCAATCGGGGTGTCCGATTTTAAAATAGCTTTTCGGTGAAAGCACATTTTGCAATATTCTGAGTAGATAGCTAGCCATGATGGCCGGGCTATTTTGACACCCACCAAGTTTGGTACTCACCAAACTCAGATTTACTATAAGAAAAATTGGATTACCTTTGCTGTTCTTCATCAGAATGCACTCCCAGGACTTCTACTTCATCACCCAATGTTGTTTTGGTTCCAAATAATCCATAGTTATATCCACATAGCGGCGTTTTGTTCGTGCGTTCAAGACACTATCCAAAGGGTAACGAAGGGTGACGCACCTGGCGCATACCGTGACAAAAAATTTCAAAATGTTCCATTACCGTACTTCGAAGCAAGTCAAACGCTGTTTAAAATCAATTTTTATGCGATTTTTCTAGTAAAAAAGCGATAATATTCCGACCGGGAGTCGTTGTTTTCGTTCAAAGACTGAAAATGTAAACATGGAGTCGTCTCGTGCACGCGCGCACCAGTCTAATTGTTCTCAGATCGACCACTTACCAAATGCGCTACTGTTTTTCAGCCATGGCCTGCAAAGTCATCATTCAACATTCTGCCGCCTTCTGAGAGCCTATGGGAGCCTCAGGAAGTGTCACGTTACAGCAGAGATACTCTGTTTTGGATAGAGATGGCGAAGAAGGCCAAGAAATGGTCAGACAGGGTACTTCCTGTACAGAATCTTCTCAGGTTTTGGCCTGCCATTTGAGTTCTGTTATACTCACAGACACCATTCAAACAGTTTTAGAAACTTTGGAGTGTTTTCTATCCAAAGCTAATAATTATATGCATATTATAGTTTCTGGGCAGGAGTAATAACCAGATTAAATCGGGTACGTTTTTTATCCGGCCGTGAAAATACTGCCCCCTAGCCATAAAAAGTTAAAGGGTGGGTACTTAACCCAATAAAACAGGAGAGATACTCCAGAGATAACAGACTGACACTTGCCCCCCGACACAAACTATTGCAGCATAATTACTGGAGGCTGAGACAGGACGGGTCAGGAGACACTGTGGCCCCATCCGACGATACCCCCGGACAGGGCCAACCAGGCAGGATACAAATATAACCCCACCCACTTTGCCAAAGCACAGTCCCACACCATTAGAGGGATATCTTCAACCACCAACTTACTACCCTGAGACAAGGCCGAGTATAGTCTACGAAGATCTCCCCCAATGGCACGAACCCGAGGGGGGCACCACCAGTGTTCCTCGCAGACCCCCACTGAAAAGCTCCGCAGGCAGAATCAATCATACAGTTGGTGACGCCAAATTGTCGTGGAAATTCTTACACAGGGACACTCGAAATCTTAAATTATTGTTTATTTATCAGCGCGCTGGAGAGGTTCCAACCAACTCAATGCACCACAGTTGCTCTCCCTGGGCAGACCCAGCAGTTGTCTTATATAAGGCACAGACAAGTTATATTTGCATGATTTAGCAGTATTAATTAATCATTACCGTTTTATTTCATCCATGTGACCGACCAACATGTTTTTATTACATTTTTATTCAACCTTTATTTAACTAGGCAAGTCAGTTAAGAACAAATTCTTATTTACAATGACATGTGACAGACCAATACCTCACGAGGCTTCTTCTCTCTAAGCTGAGTGTAACGGCTGTTCTCTCTTGAAAAAGAGACTGGGTCTCAATGGGATTTTCCTGGTTAAATAAAGGTTAAATAAAAGACTGCTGGTTATATATATTTTGATAATCATTATCATTGCTAGCATAGCTGATGTTAGCTAGCTAGCTACCTAACTAGTTAGCTACTAGCTAGCTAGCTGGCTAATGTTAGTGTACCTCAAAACAACTCGGATTTTGCTTGAAAACACAACATTACAAAAGAAGCCAAATAATAAGTAGGAACACTTTTGTCATGATTGATATAGCGCAATGTCATCGCATTTCCATGCCACTTAGACTAAACAGTCACATTAGCCTCCGAGGTGCAACCCATGTCTAGGGCAAAAATAAATATTGGACTTTTTTTTACTTAACCTATATTTCATTTGGCAAGTCAGTTAATTCTTATTTACAATGATGGCCTACACAGTCCAAACTCGGACAACACTGGGCCAATTGTGCGCCACCATATGAGACTCCCAATGGTGTCATCTGCATAGAGGTGGATCAGAGAATCACCAGCACCTAGAGTGACATCATTTATATATACAGAGAAAAGAGTCGGCCCAAGAATTGAACCCTGTGGCACCCCCATAGAAACTGCCAGAGGTCTGGACAACAGGCCCTCCGATTTGACACACTGAACTCTATCTGAGAAGTAGTTGGTGAACCATGCAAGGCAGTCATTTGAGAAACCAAGGCTATTGAGTCTGCCAATAAGAATGCGGTGATTGACAGTCAAAGGCCTTGGCCAGGTCGATGAAGATGGCTGCACAGTACTGTCTTTTATCGATGGCGGTTATGATATTGTTTAGGACCTTGAGCGTGGCTGAGGTGCACCCATGATCAGCTTGGATACCAGATTGCATAATGGAGAAGGTACGGTGGGATTCAAAATGGTCAGTGATCTGTTTGTTAACTTGGCTTTTGAAGATTTTAGAAAGGCAGGCCGGGATGGATATAGGTCTATAACAGTTTGGGTCTAGATTGTCTCCCCAGTTGAAGGGGGGATGACCGTGGCAGCTTTCCAATCTTTGGGGATCTCAGACAATATGAAAGAGAGGTTGTACAGACTGGTAATAGGGTTTTGCAACAATTTTGGCTGATAATTTTAGAAAGAGAGGGTCCAGATTGTCTAGCCCAGCTGATTTGTAGGGGTCCAGATTTTGCAGCTCTTTCAGAACATCAGCTGTCTGGATTGGGTGAAGGAGAAGCGGGTGGGGGAGGGGGGGGCTTGGGCAGGTTGCTGCAGGGGGTGCTGAGATGTTGGCCAGGGTTGGGGTAGCCAGGTGGAAAGCATGGCCAGCCGTAGAAAAATGCTTATTGAAATGACCAATTATCGTAGATTTATCAATGATAACAGTGTTTCCTAGCCTCAGTGCAGTGGGCAGCTGTGAGGAGGTGCTCTTATTCTCCATGGAGTTTACAGTGTCCCAAAATGTTTTGGAATTAGTGCTACAGGATGCAAATTTCTGTTTGAAAAAGCTAGCCTTAGCTTTCCTATCTGGGAGAGTATATTAGTTCCTGACTTCCCTGAAAAGTTGCATATCGCAGGGGCTATTCGATGCTAATGCAGAATGCCACAGGATGTTTTTGTGCTGGTCAAGGGCAGTCAAGGATTTAGGGTTGTACCTGGTAGGTTCCTTTATAATTTGTGTGATATTCAATCAATCAATAAAATATATTTATAAAGCCCGTCTTACATCATCTGATGTCACAAAGTGCTGTACAGAAACCCAGTCTAAAACCCCAAACAGCAAGCAATGCAGGAGTAGAAGCACGGTGGCTAGGAAAAACTCCCTAGAAAGGCCAAAACCTAGGAAGAAACCTAGAGAGGAACCAGGCTATATTGCTAGATTGAGGGCATCTAGCTTAGATTGTAGGACGGCCGGGGTGTTAATTAAGTATATCCCAGTTTAGGTCACCTAACAGTACAAACTCTGAAGATAGATCAATTCACATTTGGTGTCCAGGGCACAGCTGGGGCTGAAGGGGGTCTATAACAAGCGGCAACGGTGAGAGACTTGTTTCTGGAAAGGTGGATTTTTAAAAGTAGAAGCTCGAATTGTTTGGGCACAGATCTGGATGGTATGGCAGAACTCTGCAGGCTAACTCCACCCCCTTTGGCAGTTCTATCTTGATGGAAGATGTTATAGTTAGGGATGGAAATTTCAGGGTTTTTGGTGGTCTTCCTAAGCCATGATTTCGACATGGCTAGGACATCAGGGTTGGCTGAGTGTGCTAAAGCAGTGAATAAAACAAACTTAGGGAGGAGACATGCATGAAACCAAGGCTTTTACGGTTACAGAAGTCAACAAATGAGAGCGCCTGGGGAATGGGAGTGGTGCCGGGGCTGCAGGGCCTAGATTAACCTCTACATCGCCAGAGGAACAGAGGAACAGAGGAGGAGTAGGATAAGGGTACGGCTAAAGTCTATAAGAACTGGTTGTCTAGTGTGTTCAGAACAGAGAGTAAAAGAATCAGATATCTTGGCTCGGAAGACTAGATTCAAGTTATCATTTACAGACAAGGGTATGGTATGGCATGAGTACAGTGGAGGTAAACCTATGCATTGAGTGACGATGAGAGGTTTTGGCTCTAGAGGTACCAGTTAAGCCAGGTGAGATCACCGCATCTGTTGGGGGTGGATCAAAAGGGCTGTCTAAGGCATATTGGGCAGAGCTAGGGGCTCTACAGTGAAATAAGACAATAATCACTAACCAAAACAGCAATAGGCAAGACATATTCACATTAGGGAAAGGCATGTGTAGCCGAGTGATCATAGGGTCCAATGAGTAGCACTAGATGAGTCAGGGAGCCAGTTCCGTAGTCGCTGCTACGCTAGGCGAGCTGGAGACACAGCGATTCAGACAGCTAGCAGGCCAGGGCTAGCAGATGGGCATCCGGCGACGTCGTAACGGAAGAGTCTGTTGAGACCACCTCGGACGATTACGTCGGCAGACCAGTCGTGATGGATTGGTTGGGCTCCCTGTCGGCAGTAAAGGGTCCAGGCCAATTGGCAAAATAGGTATTGTAGCCCAAGATTTGGCCGGTGGACCTCTTTGGCAAGCCGGGAGATGGGCCTAGCTTGAGGCTAGCTCCAGGCTAACTGGTGCTTGTTTTTCGGGACAGAGACGCTAGCTAGCTGCGATGATCTGGTGTAAAGGTTAAGAGCTTGCGGTAGGAATCCGGAGATGTGGTAGAGAAAAAGCAGTCCGATATGCTCTGGGTTGATATCACGCTGTGCAGACTGGCAGGAATTGACCGGGTTGAGGCTGGCTGATGTCCGAGTTAACTGACTACTAGCTAGTAGCTAGTTAGCTGGCTAGCTGCTGAAGGGTGTTCCGGTTCTAAAGGATGAAATTAGTAGATCCGTTCCACACCGCGGATTGCAGGAGAGTATATTCAGTCCCTAGATGGAAAGTGAAATTAAAATATATACGAAATATATACGAAGAAAACGATATATACATGGGATGGGACAAGACAAAGACACAAGTCCGACTGCTACGCCATCTTGGATTTTTTTAGGGATCACCATTAGTTCCTGCCAAGGCAGAAGTTACTTTTTCCTGGCGTCCTTAAGGCACTTACATTACATAAAAAACAAAAGATAAAACAGTACATCATAACATTATTACACCACTACATATCTACAATACAAAATGTATAATACCACCATACAACAATATTACAATGTACGTGTGTTTAGGGGAGTCCACATACTTTGTATATATAGTGTGTATCCCATGCCTTACTTTTATTTTCCTGTTAAATCAGGATTATGCCATTCATTCCAATTAGACTAGTATTTCTCCCTCACCAATAGCCAGTCGGTAGAACGTTGCGGCCCCGTCCGCCTTGGGAGAAAACAACACATGGTCACATGGGTTACCTCATTGTCTTACAGCGAAAACTTTACCCATTTCAATATACATTTTCTTGTTGTCTGCTTATTTAAGTAAATTACAAAACTACATTGAAAAAAAGTAAATTAAAGTACACTAAAGATGACTTTTTAACATCGCCTGCTCTCAAGTATTCTTATTACTTAGCAAAACGTAACGTTGTAGGGCTTCCCTCGTGCCACTTTTCATGAACGTGCTAGCAGCCACGGAACATTATGCTAGCCAAGACCAACAACAACACTAACAAATGGACTATACAGCTACAAGTGGAGTTACAAATGTACTATACTAAACAAGGGGCTAGGGTCCTTTTTTCAGAATTTCCGCCTGACTGACATGCCCAAAGTAAATTGCCTGTTACTCAGGCCCAGAAGCCAGCATATGCATATAATTGGTACCGTTGGATAGAAAACACTTTGAAGTTTGTAAAATAATATATGAGACTATAACAAAAATTATATGGTAGGAGAAAATCCAAAAGACAAACCAACCGGAAATGTCGTTTTTTTTTAGATCCCATGCTCCCAGATTGAAATTGCTATGGCTTCCACTAGATGTGAACAGTCTTTGTTCAAGGTTTCAGGCTTGTTTCTTCCAAAACAAGGAAGAATTTTGAGTTTTGGTACTGGGAGTCACAGTTTGAAATGAGTCTGTGGGCGCGACGAAGAGGACGCGCACTTGGTAGTTTTACTTTTCTATTGAACATAATTATTTCTGTATGAAATATTATAGTTTAATTACATTTTAGGGTACCTGAGGATTAAATAGAAACCTAGTTTGACTTGTTTTAACAAAGTTTAGCGGTAGCTTTTTGGATTCCTTTGTCTGCATGTTGAACGAGTGGATTATTGAAATCGATGGCGCCAACTAAACTGACTTTTTGGGATATAAAGAAAGATTGTATCTAACAAAACAACTATGCATGTTATAGCTGGGACCCTTTGGATTGCAAACAGAGGAAGATTTTTAAAAAGTAAGTGATTATTGAATCGCTATTTGTGATTTTATGAAGCCTGTGCTGGTTGAAAAACATGTTGATGTGTGGCGCCATCCTCAATCAATCACATGGCATGCTTTCACTGTAAAGCCTGCTGTAAATTGGACAATGCAGTTAGATTAACAAGAATTTAAGATTTTAACCGATATAAGATACTTGTATGTTCATAAATGTTTAATATTAGGATTATTTATTTGAATTGCGCACCCTCCAATTTCACCAGATGTTGCCTTCAGGTGTCCCGCTGACAGGATGTCTAGCCCTAAGAATCTCTTAGCTGTGATGAAATGTTTTCCACACGCATAGCTACGTGTAGCTTACTTGGACATCAGGTCCCCACATTTCCCACAGTGAATAGCCTAAAGCCACAGGGCTCTTCTCGCAGGCTCTATTTCCCGGTGGAAGCATTGTGCAGCTTTTCGCCTTGATTTGTTATAGTTGGCCTTTTTACACTGTGGTTCAGTTTGTGGCCGTGGTCAAGGGGAATTCCTTATTATGACGTGAATATCGATTTGGAGTATGGCTGCCATTTTCATCCATTCTGAAACTATGAGGGTTTATGACATAGCCCTTCTAGTAGTTTAATATGATCTTTATGGTACTAACTAGCAGCAACAAAACCTAACCAACCCAGGGCCAAGGCAAAACATATCACATTTGGTTGCATAGTGTAACATGTCACAGTTTGTTGCATTGTGTAACGGCGTCACCCGGCCTGAATCTAATCCAATCTGGAGGCAGTCAGTCTACATCTGTAAAGCACAGAATTATCTTCCAAACGAGACTACGTTATTTCTCGAGCTATGTTTATAATTGAGGGATGATGACAATCTTTGACCCTGTTTTTCTGTTAGACAAAGTGCCCAGTTGGGTGCCAGATGAATCCCCTGGCCATGAACGGATAAGGGACCTACCAGAAGGAGCCAAGGTGGGTATCATAGCATGCAATATGATTAACAGGTCCAGCAATGTGATTGCAATGGTTTAGCGAGCTCCAAAAATAATTTAATGAATTCACTGTCCACTTGCTATTTTCACAGCTTGTCAGGCAAGATCTCAGAACAAAAGTGTGTCATGCGACATAAGCTTGAGACACCTCTGTTGTTGCCAGTCGACTCCTATGAAAAGGACACATCATCATGAGCTCTGATAGTGACCTGAGTTACTGCCCTGATGACACAGATGGCTTCATCAACAACGACAGGTACTGTAATATGTGTTATGTTAAAAGTTGTATAAAATATTCCCAGTTCGATAAACTAGTAGGTTAATTCCCCAGCCTAGCAGATACAACTGGCAGAGTCATTTTGGATGTGAAGTGCATTATCAAAAAGCTTTGTCCTTTATTTAGAACAAAATGGAATTTACCACTTGGCTGTCTATTGTATCACCCTGTCACAGGCCCTCTGAGTCAACACCACCTCATGAGGAAGTACATTGGTTATGAGGATTGCCTGCTGCAGTTGTTTGAGAGATGTCCAGTTTACAGCCAAACATACCACATAGAGAAGACCAGCAACCCTCAACATCACACCAACATGCCCTCGCTGTGAACATTCCTAGAAATGGAACAGGGAGAACACTTCAACAGGTTGGTGACATTTGAGCAAGTTTTGTCCCAATTCACCTTCATGACCTAGCCTGGTTGAACACCCCTGATCACAGCGTTTACCATTCTATTTCACTTCACATACAGGTATCATGATGTCTGAAGTGAAGTAGAAAGGTGATTGCAGCAATCAGGTTGGTTCACTTGGCTATATATGTACCAGTACCGAGTACGAGGTAATTGAGGTAGATATTTACATACAACTAGGAATAAAGTGACAGATAATAACCAGTAGCAGCATATGTGATCAGTCGAAAGGGTCAATGCAGATAGTTAAATAGTTAACCACTGCGTTTACGTAAAGGCAGTGGTGTCCAGTTTACAGCCAAACACGTAAACGCAGTACCCAGTCTAACTATTTAGTTAATTAATTAGGAAATTATGTAAGACGGATTTCAGTTTCCCTGCATTAAAATCACCTGCCACCAGGAGCGCCGTCTCCGGATGAGAATTGTCTTGTTTGCTTATGGCCCTATACAGCATCGGTTTGTGGTGGTAAATAGACAGGTATGAAAATTATAGATGAAAACTCTCTTGGTAAATAATATGGTCTACAGCTTATTATGAGGTATTCTACCTCAGGCAAGCAGAACCTCGAGACTTCCTTAATTAGTATTAGAGATCGCACACCAGCTGCTGTTAACAAAGAGACACACACCACCTCACCTGAGCTTCCCCGATGCTGCCGTTCTGTCCTGCTGATGTATAGAAAAACCATGCGCTGAATACAACAAATGTAGACCATACCGGGAAATGCTTACTTACAAGCCCTTAACCAACAATGCAGTTTTAAGAAAATGGAGTTTAGAAAATATTTACTCAATACACTAAAGTAAAACATTTTTAAATAAGACAATAAAATAACAATAATGAGGCTATATACAGGGGGTACCGGTACAGAGACAATGTGTGGGGGTACAGGTTAGTCGAGGTCAGTACAGAAAAAAAAAAAAAAAATGTATGAAATGTATGCATTCACTACTGTAAGTCGCTCTGGATAAGAGCGTCTGCTAAATGACTAAAATGTAAAAATGTAAAAATGTAATATGTACATGTAGGCAGGGGTACAGGTTAGTGGAGGTAATTGAGGTAATTTGTACATGTAGGCAGGGGTACAGGTTAGTGGAGGTAATTTGTAGATGTAGGCAGGGGTAAAGTGACTGCATTGATAATAAACAGAGAGTAGCAGCAGTGTAAATACAAGGGGGGGGGCATTGTAAATTGTCCGAGTGACCATTTGATTAATTGTTCAGCAGTCTTATGACTTGGGGGTAGAAGCTGTTAAGGAGCCTTTTGGACCTAGACTTGGTGCTCCGGTATCGCTTGCCGTGTGGTAGCAGAGACAACAGTCTATGACTTGTGTGACTGGAGTAAATTTTTTGGAACTTCCTCTGACACCGCCTGGTATAGAGGTCCTGGATGTCAGGAAGTTTGGCCCCAGGGATGTACTGGGCCATACGCACTACCCTCTGTAGCGCCTTACGGTTGGATGCCGAGCAGTTGGCATAATAATGCGGTGATGCAACCGGTTAGAATGCTGTCGATGGTGCAGCTGTAGAACTTTTTGAGGATCTGGGGACCCATGCCAAATCTTTTCAGTCTCCTGAGGGGAAATAGGCATTGTTGTGCCCTCTTCATGACTGTCCTGGTGTGTTTGGACCATGATAGTTTGATGGTGATGTGGACACCAAGGAACTTGAAGCTCTCAACCCGCTCCACTACAGACCCGTCGATGTGAATGGGGCCATGTTCAGCCCTCCTTTTCCTATAGTCCAAGATCAGCTCCTTTGTCTTGCTCATGTTGAGGTAAAGGTTGTTGTCCTGGCACCACTCTGCCAGTTCGATGACCTCCTCCCTGTAGGCTGTCTCATCGTTGTCGGTGATCAGGCCTACCACCATTGTGACATCAGCACCAGGAGCGCGACTTCTAGATGAGCATTTTCTTGTTTGCTTATGGCCTTAAACAGCTCATTGAGTCTTAGTGCCAACATCGGTTTCTGGTGGTAAATAGACAGCTAGAAAAATATAGACGAAAACTCTTTGTAAATAGTGTGGTCTAATCAAATCAAATCAAATGTTATTGGTCACATACATGTGTTTAGCAGATGTTATTGCGGGTGTAGCGAAATGCTTGTGCTTCTACCTCCGACAGTGCAGTAATGTTTAACAAATTACACAACATATACCCAAAACACACGTACATCTAAGTAGGAATGAAGACTACATACATATGGACGAGCGATGTCAGAGCGGAACGGACAAAGATACAGTAGAATAGTATAGAATACAGTATATTCATATGAAATGAGTAATGCCAGAAATGTAAACATTAAGTGACTAAGATACCGTAGAATAGTATAGAATACAGTATATACAGTTGAAGTCGGAAGTTTACATACACTTAGGTTGGAGTCATTAAAACTCGTTTTTCAACCACTCCACACATTTCTTGTTAATTAACAAACTACAGTTTTGTCAAGTTGGTTAGGACATCTACTTTGTTCATGACACAAGTCATTTTTCCAACAATTGTTTACAGACAGATTATTTCACTTATAATTCACTGTATCACAATTCCAGTGGGTCAGAAGTTTACATACACTAAGTTGACTGTGCCTTTAAACAGCTTGGAAAATTCCAGAAAATGATGTCATGGCTTTAGAAGCTTTTGATAGGCTAATTTACATCATTTGAGTCACAGGGTGTACCTGTGGATTTATTTCAAGGCCTACCTTCAAACTCAGTGCCTCTTTGCTTGACATCATGGGAAAATCAAAAGAAATCAGCCAAGACCTCGGAAAAAATTGTAGACCTCCACAAGTCTGGTTCATCCTTGGGAGCAATTTCCAAACGCCTGAAGGTACCACGTTCATCTGTACAAACAATACCACGCAAGTATAAACACCATGGGACCACGCAGCCGTCATACCGCTAAGGAGATGTGTTCTGTCTCCTAGAGATGAATGTACTTTGGTGTGAAAACTGAAAATCAATCCCAGAACAACAGCAAAGGACCTTGTGAAGATGCTGGAGGAAACAGGTACAAAAGTATCTATATCCACAGTAAAACGAGTCCTATATTGAAATAACCTGAAAGGCCGCTCAGCAAGGAAGAAGCCACTGCTCCAAAACCGCCATAAAAAGCCAGACTACGGTTTGCCACTGCACATGGGGACAAAGATCATACTTCTTGCAGAAATGTCCTCTGGTCAGATAAAACAAAAATAGAACTGTTTGGCCATAATGATCGTCGTTATGTTTGGAGGAAAAAGGGTCAGGCTTGCAAGCCGAAGAACACCATCCCAACCGTGAAGCACTGGGGTGGCAACATCATGTTGTGGAGTACTTTGGGAGGGACTGGTGAACTTCACAAAATAGATGGCATCATGAGGGAGGAAAATTATATGGATATATTGACGCAACATTTCAAGACATCCGTCAGGAAGTTAAAGCTTGGTCGCAAATGAGTCTTCCAAATGGACAATGACCCCAAGCATACTTCCAAAGTTATGGCAAAATGGCTCAAGGACAACAAAGTCAAGGTATTGCAGTGGCCATCACAAAGCCCTGACCTCAATCTTATAGAACATTTGTGGGTAGAACTGAAAAAGCATGTGCAAGCAAGAAGGCCTACAAACCTGACTCAGTTACACCAGCTCTGTCAGGAGGAATGGGCCAAAATTCAACCATCTTATTGTGGGAAGCTTGTGGAAGGCTACCCAAAATGTTTTACCCAAGTTAAACAATTTAAAGGCAATGCTACCAAATACTAATTGAGTGTATGTAAACTTCTGAACCAATGGAAATGTGATGAAAGAAATAAAAGCTGAAATAAATCATTCTCTCTACTATTATTCTGACATTTCACATTCTTAAAATAAAGTGATCCTAACTGACCGAAGACAGGGAATTTGTACTAGGAATAAATGTCAAGAATTGTGAAAAACTGAGGTTAGATGTAGTAAGTCTGTGGGCATGGGCAGCTACAACAACACTGAGGTAAACCCCAGTTAGTAAGTCTGTGGGCATGGGCAGTGTCACGTCCTGACCAGTTTAGGTATTATTTGTATTGTAGTTTGTAGTTTCAATCGGAGGCAGGTGTTTCTATTTTCCTCTGATTGAGAGTCCTATATATAGGCATGTTTGGAGTTGTTAATTGTGGGTAGTTGTATTTCGCACTGCTGTTATTATTTGTAGCCTGTGAAACCCTAACCCACTTTCTGCCGCAGCACGGCGCGCTGAAGATGAACATGGGCGGCATCCCATGTCTCTTCCACACGCCGGAACCAGTCATCCACCGCAGGAGCCTCGGTCTGACTCTGATGCCAAGGAGCCAGAACCGGCTGATACACTAACACACACTGAAAGAGAGAGAGGTTAGTGGAGGAGTGGCGGAGCGAGTTCTGGGCCATCTCTGCCGAAGGCACGAACGCTGCCCACTCCCCCGGCCAGTCCTGACAATAAGACCTCAGAAACCTACCCACATCCTGGTTAACTCTTTCCACCTGCCCGTTACTCTCGGGGTGAAAACCTGAGGTAAGGCTGACCGAGACCCCCAGACGTTTCGTGAACGCCCTCCAGACCCTCGAAGTGAACTGGGGACCCCGATCAGACGCTATATCCTCAGGCACCCCATAGTGCCGGAAGACATGAGTAAACACGGCCTCCGCAGTCTGTAGGGCCGTAGGGAGACCGGGCAAAGGGAGGAGACGACAGGACTTAGAAAAACGATCCACAACAACCAGGATCGTGGTGTTTCCCTGTGAAGGTGGAAGATTGGTAATGAAATCCACCAACAGGTGCGACCACGGCCGTTGTGGAATGGGTAAGGGGTGTAACTTACCTCTGGGCAGGTGTCTAGGAGCCTTGCACTGGCCGCACACCGAACAGGAGGAAACATAAACCCTCACATCTTTAGCCAAAGTGGGCCACCAGTACTGTCCGACCAATCCCAGGATGACCAGAGGAGGGTGACGTGCCCAATAGATCAAACGGTCGTGGACAGCAGACGGAACGTACTGACGCCCAGCTGGACACTGAGGGGGAGTGGGCTCTGCACGTAACGCCCGCTCAATGTCCTCATCCAGCTCCCACATTACCGGCGCCACCAAACAAGAGGCGGGGAGTATGGGAGTGGGATCCATGGACCGCTCCTCTGTGTCATACTGCCGGGACAGTGCGTCTGCCTTAAAGTTCTGGGAACCTGGTCTGTACGAAAGGGTGAAAACAAAACGGGTGAAAAACATGGCCCACCTTGCCTGGCGAGGGTTCAGTCTCCTCGCTGACCGGATGTACTCCAGATTATGGTGGTCAGTCCAGATGAGAAAAGGGTGTTTAGCCCCCTCAAGCCAATGTCTCCACGCCTTCAAAGCCTTGACTACAGCCAACAGCTCCCGGTCTCCTATGTCATAGTTTTGTTCCGCCGGGCTGAGCTTCTTCGAGAAGAAGGCACAGGGGCGGAGCTTCAGTGGTGTACCCGATCGCTGAGAGAGCACAGCTCCTATCCCAGCCTCAGACGCGTCCTACTCCACTATGAACGCCAAAGAGGGGTCCGGATGAGCCAGCACGTGCGCCGAAATAAACAGAGCCCTTAGTTGCCCAAAAGCCCTGTCCGCCTCAACTGACCACTGCAGATGTACAGGACCCCCCTTCAGCAGTGAGGTAATGGGAGCAGCCACCTGATCAAAACCCCGGATAAATTTCCGGTAGTAATTGGCAAACCCTAAAAATTGCTGCATCTCCTTTACCGTCGTGGGAGTCGGCCAATTACGCACGGCTGAAATGCGGTCACTCTCCATCTCCACCCCTGACGTGGAAATGCGATACCCTAGGAAGGAGAGGGCTTGCTGAAAGAACAGGCATTTCTCAGCCTTGACGTACAGGTCATGCTCCAACAGTCGTCCAAGTACCTTGCGCACCAAAGACACATGCTCGGCCCGTGTAGCGGAGTATACCAGAATGTCACCGATATACACCACTACACCCTGCCCGTGCAGGTCTCTGAAAATCTCGTCGACAAAGGATTGGAAGACTGATGGAGCATTCATCAACCCGTACGGCATGACGAGGTACTCATAATACCCTGAGGTGGTACTAAACGCCGTCTTCCACTCGTCTCTCTCCCGGATACGCACCAGGTGGTATGCGCTCCTGAGATCCAGTTTTGTGAAGAAGCGCGCCCCATGCATTGACTCAATCGCCGTGGTGATAAGAGGTAGCGGGTAACTGTACCTCACTGTGATATGCTTGAGACGTCGATAATCAATGCACGGGTGCAAACCTCCATCCTTCTTCACAAAAAAGAAAATCGAGGAGACGGGTGAAGTGGATGACCGAATGTACCCCTGACGCAGGGATTCAGAGACATATGTCTCCATAGCCACCATTTCCGCTTTCAACAGGAGATACACATGACTCCTGGGAAGTGCAGCGTCTACCAGGAGATTTATCGCACAATCCCCCCGTCGATGGGGTGGTAATTGAGTCGCCTTCTTCTTACAGAAGGCAAGAGCCAAATCGGCATATTCTGGAGGGATGCGCAAGGTGGAGACCTGGTCTGGACTTTCCACCGTGGTAGCACCAACGGAAACCCCTACACACCTCCCTGAGCACTCTCGCGACCACCCTGTGAGAGCCCTCTGTTGCCATGAAATAGAGGGGTTATGATGAGCCAACCAGGGAAGGCCCAGTACCACGGGAAATGCAGGAGAGTCAATGAGAAAGAGACTGATTCTCTCCTCATGACTCCCCTGTGTCACCATGGCCAGGGAGATAGTGGCTTCCCTGATTAGCCCGGACCCCAATGGTCCACTATCCAGAGCGTGAACTGGGAAAGGTCTAGCCACAGGGATAATGGGGAGCATAAGACTACAAGCGAGCGCTCTGTCAATAAAATTCCCAGCTGCGCCTGAATCGACTAGCGCCTTATGCTGGGAATACGGGGAAAATTCAGGAAAAAGAACAAGTACAAACAGTTGGACAACAGAGGACTCTGGATGAGAGTGGTGCAGACTCACCTGGGGTGACGCCAGTGTGCCTTGCCTGCTGCCTCGACTCCCAGAGGGACCAACCCAGCACCGACCGGCAGTGTGTCCTCTGCGGCCACAGATGGTGCACGAACTGGAACCCCCTTTGGTCTTCCTACACACAACTCCTCCCAGCTCCATAGGTTCAGGAGAGGGGGTGCGAGGGGATGGAACCACCAGACCCCAATCTGAACGTCCGCGGGTAGCCAGCAGGTTGTCCAGCCGGATGGACAGGTCCACCAGCTGATCCAACATGTGGGTGGTGTCTCTGCAGGCCAACTCCCGACGGACATCTTCACGCAGACTGCAATGGTAGTGCTCGATCAGGGCCCTGTCATTCCATCCCGCGCCGGCAGCCAGGGTCCTAAACTCTAGGGCAAACTCCTGGGCGCTCCTTGTCTCCTGCCTCAGCTGGAAGAGGCGCTCACCCGCCGCTCTACCCTAGCGGGTGGGTGATCGAAAACCGCCCAGAACGGCAGGTGAACTCAGTGAAGTCCTCCAACGCCGCTTCTCCTTCTCCCCACACGGCGTTGGCCCACTCCAGAGCTCTCCCTGTGAGGCACGAGATGAGGGCGGACACCCTCTCCCTTCTCGAGGGAGCTGGGTAAATGGTGTCTAGGTATAGGTCATGGGCGTCAGGGTAGCCTAGTGGTTAGAGTGTTGAACTAGTAACCGTAAAGGTTGCAAGTTCAAATCCCCGAGCTGACAAAGTACAAATATGTTGTTCTGCCCCTGAACAGGCAGTTAACCCACTGTTCCTAGGCGGTCATTGAAAATAAGAATTTGTTCTTAACTGACTTGCCTAGTTAAATAAAGGTAAAATAAATACATAAAAGGTCCAGCTGTAACAGGAAACCCTGGCCCTGTGCCGCCACCCCATCATACTCCCCGGGAAGGGTGAGATGCATCCCACTTGGACCAGTTGCAGAAGGAGTGAGTAGTGGAGGTTCGGGTTGCATTGTTGAACGTGCTGGTGGACCTCCCTGTCTCTCCCAATGGTCTGGATAACTTGATCCACGATGGTGCCGAGCTGGTGGATTATGTTCGCTTGCTCCTGGATGCGCTCCTCGGCACCTACTCCTGCTGTCGGGTCGGGAATTCTGTCAGGATGTGTAACTGGTGGCATGGAAGTCAAACACAGGAGAGCAGGACTTGGTAAATAGCTGGAGCTGTTTAATAACCTGTTGGGGCTAGGGGGCAGTATTTGCACGGCCGGATAAAAAAACCGCACCCGATTTAATCTGCTTACTACTCCTGCCCAGTAACTAGAATATGCATATAATTTGGATAGAAAACACTCTAAAGTTTCTAAAACTGTTTGAATGGTGTCTGTGAGTATAACAGAACTCATATGGCAGGCCAAAACATGAGAAGATTCCATGCAGGAAGTGGAAATCTGATTTGTGGAATCACCTTCAACACTTTGCCTATGAAACACACCGTGAGTTATGATTCATTTAGCACTTCCTAAGGCTTCCACTAGATGTCAGCAGTCTTTACAAAGTAGTTTGAGTCTTCTCCGGTAGAAACTGACCGAAAGAGAGGCTTGGAAAGTTGGTCATAGTGGGAGGGCCATTACTACTATGACGCGGGCACCCGTGGGTACCCTTTTGTTCCGAAACGTTTACTAAGACAATGCAATCGTCCGCCTTGAATATTATTGAAGCTCTGATTGAAAAAGGCCCTAAAGATTTATGTTATACAACGTTTGACATGTTTGAATGAACGTAAATATACATTTTTTGCACATTCGTGACGACAAGTACCGCACGCCTCGTACATTATGAGTAGCCTTCGGAACGCGCTAACAAGAAGGAGCTATTGGGACATAAAATATAAACTTTTTCGAACAAAACTACATTTGTTGTGGACCTGGGATTCCTGCAAGTGCCTTCTGATGAAGATAATCAAAGGTAAGGGAATATTTACAATAGTATATTTGATTTTAGATGGTTCCAAGATGGCGCTAACCTGTATCGCCTAGCCTATTTTTCGGAGCATAGCACCTCGTTTACTGCAAAGTGTGATTTCCCAGTAAAGTTATTTTTAAATCTGGCAATGCGGTTGCATTCAAGAGATGTTAATCTATAATTCTTTGAATGACAATATTACATTTTAATAATGTTTTCGAATAGTAATTTTGTAAATTGTAGCGCTGATCACCGGAAGCATTTGAGGGAAAATATTTTCTGAACGTCACGCGCCGATGTAAAATGTTGTTTTTATATATAAATATGAACTTTATCAAACAAAAAATGCATGTATTGTGTAACATGATGTCCTAGGAGTGTCATCTGATGAAGATTGTCAAAGGTTAGTGCTGCATTTAGCTGTGTTTTGATTATTTGTGATGCATGCTAGTTGCTTTGAAAATGGCAGTGTGATTATTTTTGGCTGGGTACTCTCCTAACATAATCTAATGTTTTGCTTTTGCTGTAAAGCCTTTTTGAAATCGGACAACGTGGTTCGATTCAGGAGAGGTGTATCTATAAAATGGTGTAAAATAGTCATATGTTTGAGAAATTGAAGTTATAGCATTTATGAGGTATTTGTATTTCGCGCAACGCGATTCCACTGGCTGTTGACTAGGGTGGGACGCAAGCGTCCCAGGTTCCCAGACAGGTTAATGTACATAACTACCGGCATACAAGAATAACAAAACACATGGGCAACAAAACCTGTATCGCACCAGTCACAATAAGCACATGCACTTACAATAAACAACTCCTGACATGGGGAAACAGAGGGAACATATACAACATGTAAATAGGGGCATTGAAACCAGGTGAGTGTGACAACCAGACAAAACAAATGGAACATGAAAAATGGATTGGCGATGGCTAGAAGACCGGTGACGTCGACCGCCGAACACCGCCCGAACAAGGAGAGGAACCGACTTCGGAAGAAGTTGTGACAATTAGTGTGAGATACAATTCAGTTTACTCATGTCCCATCCCTGGTTCTGTTATTAGTGTGAAATATATTCAGTTTATTCATGTCCCATCCCTGGTTCTGTTATTAGTGTGAAATATATTCAGTTTATTCATGTCCCATCCCTGGTTCCTGTTATTAGTGTGAAATATATTCAGTTTACTCATGTCCCATCCCTGGTTCCTGTTATTAGTGTAAAATATATTCAGTTTACTCATGTCCCATCCCTGGTTCCTGTTATTAGTGTAAAATATATTCAGTTTACTCATGTCCCATCCCTGGTTCTGTTATTAGTGTGAAATAAATTCAGCTTTCCATGTGCCATACCATTACTAGAATTCAATATGTGATGTGACACTCACTGACTACTTTGAACTAAGGTAAGGTCATATAAACTGTACAGTGGGATTTCTGACTGGTGAGTTAAATAAACAAAGATTACAAACACCATAACACAAAGTTTAATGTTTAACTGCATCAGTTTATTTTGACACATACATTGTTAATATTTACATCAAACATAATTCCATGTAAAAAATATAAGTTGAAATGTCTCACAAACAGTATTTTAGAGTTCCCTAGCAGTGGCAACACTCACAATGATTACAAGTTTACATTTCCACATTGATCCAGATCAGATCAGACCAGATCCCATTTCCACAGATAATACAAGGAAAACACTTCATATGTGAAACCAGAGAGAGACGGAAAGTAGATGCATGGCAGTCATCTTCAGTAGGACATTGAAAATAACTGAATTTCAATGCAATAAGAGGCATATACAGTATAATGTTTAGTTATGGGTGCTACAAAGTTAGTTTCATAAAACTCTGTAACATGGTAAAGGTTATTGTGAAAATCTATTGCTAACACAAGTTCGACAGCAATTGTTGGACAATTGTTGTTTTGCCAATACCACGGACAACATAACTGTTTAGTGTCCACAAATGCAGCAGTTTGTAGCTTATATTGCAAATAATAAAATAATAACAGGAGAAGGAGGCATAGGAGGATGTGAAAGAGGAGGATGTGGAGGATGAGGATGAGGATGAGGAGAAAAGGAATATGAGGATGAGGAGGAGAATTAGGAAGAGGAGAAGGAGGATGTTGAGGAGGATGTGGAGGATGTGGAGGAGGAGGATGTGGAGGATGTGGAGGATGTGGAGGAGGATCAGGAGAAGGAGGAGGAGGTGGAGGAGGAGGAGGAGGTCAATATGGATGAGAAGGAGGAGGAGGAGGAGGAGGTTAATATGGATGAGGAGGATGTGGAGGAGGAGGTTGTTAATATGGATGAGGAGGAGGAGGAGGATGTGGAAGATGTGGAGGATGTGGAGGAGGATCAGGAGAAGGAGGAGGAGGTTAATATGGAGGAGGAGGAGGATGTGGAGGAGGAGGATGTGGAGGATGTGGAGGAGGAGGATGTGGAGGATGTGGAGGAGGAGGATGTGGAGGATGTGGAGGAGGATCAGGAGAAGGAGGAGGAGGTTAATATGGATGAGGAGGAGGAGGATGTGGAGGAGGAAGAGGTTAATTTGGATGAGGAGGAGGAGGAGGAGGAGGATGTAGTTGAGGATATGGAGGAGGAGAATGTGGAGGAATAAGAGGAGGTTGATGTGGAGGAGGACAAGAGGATGTGGAGGAGGAGGATGTGGAGGAAGAGGATGTGGAGGAAGAGGATGTGGAGGAAGAGGATGTGGAGGAGGACGCGGAATAGAAGGAGGATGTGGAGGAGGAAGATGAGGGGAAGGAGGAGGAGAAGGAGGATGTTGAGGATGTGGAGGAGGAGGAAGTGGAGGAGGAAGAGGAGGAGAAGGAGGAGGAGAAGGAGGAGGAGAAGGAGGAGGAGATGGATGATGAGGAGGATATGGAGGATGTGGAGGAGGTTGATGTGGAGGAAGATATGGAGGAGGAGGATGTGGAGGATTTGGAGGAGGAGAATGTGGAGGATGAGGAGGATGAGGAGGAGGATCAGGAGAAGGAGGAGGTTAATATGGAGGAGGAGGTGGAGGAGGAGGAGGAGGAGGATGTGGAATAGGAGGAGGATTAGGATGTGGAGGAGGAGGAGATCAGCAATAGTAATGGTGTTACATGAGTAGGATGTGTTCCACTGTTTCCATACAGCGGGCACTTTACAGCAGTAATACACTTCATCAGCAGTTTCAGACCAACCAGAAACCACTGGCACACCTAACGAAATACTAGCACACATATAGCGACATCGCAAGACAACAAGGTCATGAAGGAGAAAGTCTCACACAAAATGTTACTCTATCCCAAGAACCACTGTTTACAAGTTGCATTTTATTACCTTCAAAAACCTCTAGTTCATCCGTTTTTTTCTTTCACATTGAGCACAAACACAATTTGTTTCCTTTTTTTAAGAACATACAACTGACATGGTAAAACATTGAACTTTGGATTGTATTTGTGTGACAGTCGTATTTCGGTGGTAATAGCTTCTAACTGGCTCTCAGTTCAAACACATTAGCTTATGGTCTGAAATCAGCACTGTCACAGTGTAGCCTTGTCCTAACGTAAAATACCTGGAGTAGTATTGTTTATTACTGACATGCTATTCTCTGCAAGATGAATGCTAGATCGTTTGATTTGAAACTCTTTATATCAAAATAATTCTAAAAACCATGTTCAAAAATCTTGAAATCAGACAGAGAAAGGTTGGGTTGAAGTAGTCTCCTGGCCACCCTCAAGATATCATCAAAACCTTACAACAAAATCACATTTCTAAAATACACCAAGAAATCAATGTTCGCTCGTTCAAGTTCTTTGAGGACAGCCCTGGTTGGTGTTTGATTGTCAAATTTGTCTATTGGACCTGCAAGTCTGACGAAGTCCTTCCTTATAATAACTTTGTTATACGCCACAAAACACAATGGACCTCATTTCATCTCTGAGTTGAGCTATTTCACATACAGATATGGAGAGCAAGCCAGCATTGGTGACGTAAACTTGGAAAGTATTGTCCATTTCAAAGCATCTGCATATACATCCCTTCCCAGCAGACAAAATGGACATTGCCATGAAAACAAATGAACATGTCATGAACTACAGTATGGTATGCTGTCATGAACTACAGTATGGTATGCTGTCATGAACTACAGTACCCCTATGCTGTCATGAACTACAGTACCCCTATGCTGTCATGAACTACAGTATGGTATGCTGTCATGAACTACAGTATGGTATGCTGTCATGAACTACAGTATGGTATGCTGTCATGAACTACAATATGGTATTCTCAAGGGTTGTGGTCAATACCATTTCAATTTCAGTCAATTCAGAAAGTAAACCCAATTCCAGTTCAAAATGTTCCTCATTGAAAAGCATTTAAGAGAATTTGAATGTGAGTGTACTTCCTGAATTGACTGGATTTAAAATGGTATTCACCCCAACCCTGGCATGCTCTATTTCTTTGGCAGCTACAAGTAAATGATATACTAAAACTAAAACAGTACTTAGATTGGATCTAGAACCATTAGCTTGTTGTTATATATGGTGTGGACATTGTGATGAGTAATCCAGGATGAACTGCCAATTATCCTGTTTAGATATCCTGTCATTCACTATCAATATTTATTCTTACTAAAACCAATGGTGACGAAATAACATCACACACTCAATCACACATACATGTAAGCATTTATAAAGAAGCAAGCAAATTAGCTTTAACAAACATAAAACAAAAAGCAATACATACAAAAGTGTATACTAAGCTAGAAAAAATAGTTCACTACTAATGTGGGAAGAGAAAAGAGGTCACTACTACTGTGGGAAGAGAAAAGAGGCCACTACTACTGTGGGAAGAGAAAAGAGGCCACTACTACTGTGGGAAGAGAAAAGAGGCCACTACTACTGTGGGAAGAGAAAAGAGGCCACTACTACTGTGGGAAGAGAAAAGAGGCCACTACTACTGTGGGAAGAGAAAAGAGGTCACTACTACTGTGGGAAGAGAAAAGGTAAAATAGTATTATAAAATCTTACACCATGGTGTACAGTCATGCTGAAGAGTAAGTAACCCCCGGAAGGTTGTCTTTGTTGTATTTATTTGGACAGATGGATATGTCATCTTCGCTTCAACACTACTGACAAAGGTAACCTCATTTAAAACATGACACTGAAAGATTAAACTTGCCAATCATTTATTCATCAAAAATCTACAGGATTGAGATCTGGGCTTTGACTCGGACATTCCATAACCCTCCATTTCTACAGGAATGAGACCTGGGCTTTGACTCGACCGTTCCATAACCCTCCATTTCTACAGGAATGAGACCTGGGCTTTGACTCGGCCATTCCATAACCCTCCATTTCTTATTTTTTTGGCATTCTGTTGTAGCTTTGCTTGAGCGTTTTGGATCATTGTCCTGTTGGAAGATCCATGTTCGGTTCAGCTTCAGCTTCTTTACAGATGGCCTCACATTCTCCTCAAGAATTCTCTGGTACAATATGGAATTCATGGTTGATTCAATGATGGCACGTTGGCCAGGCCCTGAGGCAGCAAAGCAGCCCCAAACCATAATGCCACCACCTCCATGCTTTATTGTTGGTATGAGGTTATTCTGTTCAAAGGCAGTGTTTCGTTTTCATCAAATGTGGCGTCTGGCATTGCGCCCAACAACTTCACCGTTGACTCATCTGTCCAGAGCACATTGTTCTAGTAGTTGTGGTCTTTACCCAGGTGTTGTCTGGCAAATGTCAGTGGTGTCTTGATATTCTTTCTTTCGGTCAGCTCTTGGGTTAAATTTGGTGGGAAGACCTGTCCTATGTAGGTTGCCAGTGGTCTGGAATGTTCTCTATTTGTGGATGATCCGTCGGACAGTGGAATGATGTGTGGAAATTGATATGTGACCCCTCCCAGACTCATGGGCATCAATAATGCTTCTTCTGAGGGCCTCGGAGGTCTTTTGATCTTGGCATGATGTGTAACCACACAGCCATATGGTTAAAACCAAGTTTATAATCTTTATGGAAGGCTGGACCCTCCCAAGGTACTCTCTAATGACTTCCTTAATGCACCTTTTTTGGTGCAGCTGAATCTAAGTTCAGCCATTGTAAAGGAAGGGGTATACTCACATTTTCTGCATAAGGACATTGCATGTTTGTTTATATTAATTGCATAACATTTTCAAAGTAAATATTCGGTTACTTTTATCAATGAATTTAACTCAAATATCCATGTGTCCAAATATGTAAAATACATAAAAATAATGACCACTTTCCAGGGGGTGTACATATTTCTTCACATACATTTTTTTGTTGACAAAAATCAACCCAGTAGGGCAGTGAGGTGAAGACAGTGAGGATAGCTAGGTCCATGTGAAGTAGAGAGTGAAGTTTGAAGAACAGAGTTCCATTAGGACAGTGAGGTGAAGTGGAGTGAGATGGTGTCTATAATAACAGAACAAGATGAGGGGTCCTACTGACAGCCTCGGTGGAACATGCAGTGCACAACACACAAGGTTTTCTTGTCCACAAACAACTGACACTTCCATCATAACAGGGGATGCCGACTCCATCATCACTCTCATAGGACAGACAGAGAGACAGTGGTGGTGATGGGGCAGGGGCATAGCATAGACACCCTTACAGCAAAGCTTGGTGTAGCTTGGTGTATTTCAGAATGATGATGTCTCTTACAGCGCTGGAGCTATAGCAGTGGGTCACACGGACTGCTCCTTAGGGAAGAGGGGCCGTGGCGCCTCGCCCTGACCTTGGCCTTGGGCGGGATAGCTGGCGGGGTACAGGGGGTTGTTGGAGAGAGGATGTGTGTAGGGGTTCTGGGGTAAGAAGGTAACAGGAGGGGGGTAGGTCTGAGTTGGTTGTGACTCGAGACAGTGTTCCTTGTTGTAGACTCGATGGTAGCTCACATGTTCAGCCGGGTTGGATGGTTCTTGCCACCCACAGTTCTGTGGAAACAAAGAGAGTCAAAGCGAACAGACCATTTTAGTGTCAGCTATAAACAAATAAATATCAATATGGCATTGAGAGTTCGTTGAAAGATTGCCTTCCATAATCAAACCACAAACATAAGTAACACTTTACATGAAGTTGTTTTTTATATGTGTGTGATAACAATTTATTACACTAGTAACACCATGTTTCTACATCAGTATTTACACTGTTGATTAAACAGGTATAAGACTAAATGTAATATTTCATCAGGGGAGGGGGTGGAGTCATTAAACCTCCTTAGCTTAGATAGCAACAAAGTGCATTAATATCGACTAGTCAATCTTGTGAGAGGTTTAATGCTAGACTGCTGGGTACTCAATCAGAGGTTTAATGCTAGACTGCTGGGTACTCAATCAGAGGTTTAATGCTAGACTGCTGGGTACTCAATCAGAGGTTTAATGCTAGACTGCTGGATACTCAATCAGAGGTTTAATGCTAGACTGCTGGGTCTCAATCAGAGGTTTAATGCTAGACTGCTGGATACTCAATCAGAGGTTTAATGCTAGACTGCTGGTTCTCAATCAGAGGTTTAATGCTAGACTGCTGGGTACTCAATCAGAGTTTTAATGCTAGACTGCTGGGTACTCAATCAGAGGTTTAATGCTAGACTGCTGGGTCTCAATCAGAGGTTTAATGCTGGACTGCTGGGTCTCAATCAGAGGTTTAATGCTAGACTGCTGGGTCTCAATCAGAGGTTTAATGCTAGACTGCTGGGTCTCAATCAGAGGTTTAATGCTAGACTGCTGGATACTCAATCAGAGGTTTAATGCTAGACTGGTTTATACTCAATCAGAGGTTTAATGCTAGACTGCTGGGTACTCAATCAGAGGTTTAATGCTAGACTGATGGGTACTCAATCAGAGGTTTAATGCTAGACTGGTTTATACTCAATCAGAGGTTTAATGCTAGACTGCTGGATACTCAATCAGAGGTTTAATGCTAGACTGCTGGGTACTCAATCAGAGGTTTAATGCTAGACTGCTGGGTACTCAATCAGAGGTTTAATGCTAGACTGCTGGGTACTCAATCAGAGGTTTAATGCTAGACTGCTGGGTACTCAATCAGAGGTTCAATGCTAGACTACTGGGTACTCAATCAGAGGTTTAATGCTAGACTGCTGGGTACTCAGAGGTTTAATGCTAGACTGCTGGGTACTCAATCAGAGGTTTAATGCTAGACTCCTGGGTACTCAATCAGAGGTGACATGATAGATACCATCTAGTGGCAAATATATTTCATATTTGAGATTCTTCAAAGTAGCCACCCTTTGCCTTGATGACAGCTTTGCACACTCTTGGCATTCTCTCAACCAGCTTCATGGGGAATGCTTTTCCAACAGTCTTGAAGGAGTTCCCACACATGCTGAGCACTTGTTGGCTACTTTTCCAGATCACTCTGTGGTCCAATTCATCCCAATCCATCTCATTGGAACCACTCGATATGATTGGTAATATAAAAACCTTGGGACCCAATTGCATAAAGAGTGCTCTAACTCCCCCTTGCGGTGGTCTGGAGCAATGAAGTCCGCCTAGAAGGCCAGCATCTCGGAGTTGCCTTTTCACTGTTGACGTTGAGACTGGTGTTTTGTGGGTACTATTTACTGAAACTGCCAGTTGAGGATTTGTGAGGCATCTGTTTCTCAAACTAGACACTCTAATGTACTTGTCCTCTTGCTCAGTTGTGCACCGGGGCCTCCCACTCCTCTTTCTATTCTGGTTAGAGCCAGTTTGTTCTGTTCTGTGAAGGGGGTAGTACACAGTGTTGCACGAGATCTTCAGTTTGTTGGCAATTTCTCGCATGGAATAGCCTTCATTTCTCAGAACAAGAATAGACTGACGAGTTTCAGAAGAAAGTCTTTGTTTCTGGCCATTTTGAGCATGCAATCAAACCCACAAATGCTGATGCTCCAGATACTCAACTAGTCTAAAGAAGGCCAGTTTTATTGCTTCTTTAATCATAACAACAGTTTTCAGCTGTGCTAACAGAATTGCAAAAGGGTTTTCTAATGATCAAATAGCCTTTTAAAATGATCAACTTGGATTAGCTAACACAACGTCACCAAAGCCCTTATACTACCCACCATTGCGACCTGTATGCTGTTGTTGGCTGGTCCTCGCTACATATTCCTCGCCAAACCCACTGGCTCCAGGTCATCTATAAGTCTTTGCTAGGTAAAGCTCCGCCTTATCTCAGCTCACTGGTCACCATACCAACACCCAACCGTAACACCCGTTCCAGCAGGTATATTTCACTGGTCATCCCCAAAGCCAACACTTCCTTTGGCCGCCTTTCCTTCCAGTTTTCTGCTGCCAATGACTGGAACGAATTGCAAAAATCACTGAAGTTGGAGACTCATATCTCCCTCACTAACTTTAAGTGTCAGCTGTCAGAGCAGCTTTCTGATCGCTGCAGCACCCAGCCCATCTGTAAATAGCCCATCCAACCAACCAACCAACTACCTACCTCATCCCCATATTTGTTTTGGTTTTTCTGCTCTTTTGCATACCAGTATTTCTACTTGCACATCCTCATCTATCACTCCAGTGTTAATTGCTAAATTGTAATTACTTCGCCATTATTGTAATATTTATTGCCTTACCTCCTTACTTAATTTGCCAACACTATACAGATTTTTCTATTGTGTTTTTGACTGTACGATTGTTTATCCCATGTGCAACTCTGTGTTGTTTTTTTGTTGCACTGCTTTGCTTTTTCTTGGCCAGGTCGCAGTTGTAAATGAGAACTTGTTCTCAACTGGCCAACCTGGTTAAATAAAGGTGAAATAAAAAAAATAAAAATAAACGTGCCATTGGAACACAGGAGTGATGGTTGCTGATAATGGGCCTCTACGCCTATGCAGATATTCCATAAAAAATCTGCCGTTTCCAGCTACAATAGTCATTTACAACATTAACAAAGTCTACACTGTATTTCTGATCAATTTGATGTTATTTTAATGGACAAAAAATAAAAAATATTTCAAAAACTAGGACATTTTTAAGATGGTTTTAACATATATATTTTCCCTTAATATTAAAGTGAGATGAATTAATTGCGACTTAAATCTCAGTTGATTATCATACATTATCATAGTTAATTCAATTGTACAACTTCCTCTTCGAAAACTTCATTTTATAAAATATTTGTTTGAATGTGAAGATAGTAATTACGTATCTTCCCTATTACTTATTACGTATCTTCCCTATTGGTGATTTTAATAAAGCGGCATGCTTACTACCAATGTTCCCTCCAAAAAATGTGGCACTGAGCAAGTTTCAGGTCTGCTGAGCGCAAACTTCTGGCACGTATTTCTGGCAACTTCTGGCGAGTGTTTACTGTGAACACAGAGGCTGTACCTGCTTTAAGTTAGTTATAACAGTGGCCAAGTAGACTACTGTGGCTGTTTGATCACAACATCGGCCTACCAGAGTGGCCTACCAACAAAAACAAAGGAGAAAATGCATCCCATAACATTTTAACATGGAAATAGCTGTTCTATCGTTCAGCCTACAGTAGCAGCCAATGTATGGTGTTCAATGTAGACCTACATTCCATGACACTTTTGATTTTTTGGGGGGGGATTTACATTAACCTGTTGATCCACTTGTCCTTCAGACAAGGTGACTGAACATGTTGTTGTGTTGTTTGATGCAAGAAATCACTTTACAAAATAAAATCCATTATTATTCCCACACCATTATTACAGAGAACCAGACAAATTATGCTACCCTCTGCCTATTGGCTACTTAGCTTATTCCAGCCTGTCTCAAAATACAACCCTTTAAGACAGAAAAAAACGCTCTTTACCTGACTTTCTTTTCAAAGATGTCTAGAAATGTACACATTTTTTGCTCTTGTAGGAAGCAATCACGCCCTTATTGCTGACTACAAATGATCTATAACTGGGCTAATAACTTACTAACTGGTAAAGGATATTAACAAATATGCAGACGTGGCTACATGCAGCTCTCGCTTTGATCTCAAAACAAACAAATCTACTCGCAACCACTCATGCTGTAAACACTGTCCAGTTCAAAGTGAAGGGCACAGATCCATATATAGTAAGGGTCTATTTGCATATAGGGATACTGCAGCTCTGTCTGGTTATGAGGCACCGGTCTGTGTAGAGTATGGGCCTGAGTCGTGGCTGTCAATGCAATAGAATCCTACTCCAATATACTCTGCCTACAAGAAAATATCTTGCACCGTTTGTATGTTGCATTGAAAGTGGCTAATATTGCGTTGATTCGATCACAATTCCCACAGTACAGGGAAACTTTGATAGAGTTAACTAAAGGGGAAAACTAGAAAGATGAGTGAAGTTCAATCTCATGCTTCTCTGTGCGGGCTGATATTTATTCTCCGTGACAGTCCCAGGGTGAGCTGTGCGGCCGCGTACGAGCGCAGTTTAGAGGGAACATTGATTACTACCAACATTTTTACTTTAAATCAAATTAGACAATTAGTCTGATCATCTTTTACGTAGACATCCAAATAAAACATGTGAATGTCATGATGATTAGTTGAAATGACAGACAAACAGTATGTAAACATGCAAACAAAAGAATATGAAAGATGAGAAAAGGGAGATGAAACATCAACTTACAAACTGCCCCCCAGCATCTTTACATCTATGATAAGGAGGATCCCAGATCTGTTCGTTGGTATGGGCAACAAATCCACAGATAATACAACAAAAATTATACTACATTTTGAAGAAATTTATTTTTTACTAATTTCATGTATAGCGGGGGGGGGGGGGGTTGAGTTACACTATGGCCTATTGCATGTTGCAGTGCATCTTCACTTATCTAGAGCAATAATAATAGGTATGGGTTGAGCAGAGGGAGGGAGGGCTGTCAGCTGGAATGATACCTGTGATAGCAGCCAGGTATGGGTTGAGCAGAGGGATGGAGGGCTGTCAGCTGGAATGATACCTGTGATAGCAGCCAGGTATGGGTTGAGCAGAGGGAGGGTTGTCATCTGGAATGATACCTGAGATAGCATCCAGGTATGGGTTGAGCAGGGGGAGGGAGGGCTGTCAGCTGGAATGATACCTGTGATAGCAGCCAGGTATGGGTTGAGCAGAGGGTTGAGCATGGAAAACATATAGACACTTTTGTAAAGGGATCAGAACACATATAGGCCAAAGGATTGAACGTTTAGACAAAGTTAAAAAAATTCTAGCCAAAACCATTGAACAACAAAGGTAATTTTAAACAAACACTGCCCAACAGATCAGGAAAAAGGGGATCAACAAAGACATGTGACCGGCATCAACATAGGAAGACAGAAATACAAGACAAATGAGCTGAAGACAAGACAGATGAGCTGATGTGTTTCTGTAGAGACAAAGAGATGAGCTGATGTGTTTCTGTAGAGACATGAAGACAGATGAGCTGATGTATTTCTGTAGAGACAAAGACAGATGAGCTGATGTGTTTCTGTAGAGACATGAAGACAGATGAGCTGAAGTATTTCTGTAGAGACATAAAGACAGATGAGCTGATGTGTTTCTGTAGAGACATAAAGACAGATGAGCTGATGTGTTTCTGTAGAGACATGAAGACAGATGAGCTGATGTATTTCTGTAGAGACATAAAGACAGATGAGCTGATGTGTTTCTGTAGAGACAAAGACAGATGAGCTGATGTGTTTCTGTAGAGACATGAAGACAGATGAGCTGATGTATTTATGTAGAGACAAAGACAGATGAGCTGATGTGTTTCTGTAGAGACATGAAGACAGATGAGCTGAAGTATTTCTGTAGAGACATAAAGACAGATGAGCTGAAGTATTTCTGTAGAGACATAAAGACAGATGAGCTGATGTGTTTCTGTAGAGACAAAGACAGATGAGCTGAAGACAAGACAAATGAGATGATGTGTTTCTGTAGAGACATAAAGACAGATGAGCTGATGTATTTCTGTAGAGACATGAAGACAGATGAGCTGATGTGTTTCTGTAGAGACATGAAGACAGATGAGCTGATGTGTTTCTGTAGAGACATGAAGACAGATGAGCTGATGTGTTTCTGTAGAGACAATGACAGATGAGCTGATGTATTTCTGTAGAGACATAAAGACAGATGAGCTGATGTATTTCTGTAGAGACATGAAGACAGATGAGCTGATGTATTTCTGTAGAGACAAAGACAGATGAGCTGATGTGAAGAAGGATTAGAGGACAGTGTGAAGGTGAATTCCACACTCCCAACTCATTAACTAGCCCTCCTGGTTCACACTCCCAAGTCATTAACTAGCCCTCCTGGTCCACACTCCCAAGTCATTAACTAGCCCTCCTGGTTCACACTCCCAACTCATTAACTAGCCCTCCTGGTTCACACTCCCAACTCATTAACTAGCCCTCTTGGTCCCCACTCCCAAGTCATTAACTAGCCCTCCTGGTTCACACTCCCAAGTCATTAACTAGCCCTCCTGGTTCACACTCCCAACTCATTAACTAGCCCTCCTGGTTCACACTCCCAAGTCATTAACTAGCCCTCCTGGTGCACACTCCCAAGTCATTAACTAGCCCTCTTAGTCCACACTCCCAAGTCATTAACTAGCCCTCTTGGTCCACACTCCCAAGTCATTAACTAGCCCTCTTGGTCCCCACTCCCAAGTCATTAACTAGCCCTCTTGGTCCACACTCCCAAGTCATTAACTAGTCCTCCTGGTTCACACTCCCAAGTCATTGACTAGTCCTCCTGGTCCACACTCCCAAGTCACTAACTAGCCCTCTTGGTCCACACTCCCAAGTCATTAACTAGCCCTCCTGGTTCACACTCCCAACTCATTAACTAGTCCTCCTGGTTCACACTCCCAAGTCATTGACTAGACCAGAGGTTCAGAGTTGAGTTTGAGGGGACTAGACCTTCTTAAAAATGCATTTGTTTCGGGTCAGTAAAGAAGAACACTTATGGTGCCTTAATTAACAAACTCTGGCTTTGTCAGGTGAATAATTCTACCTCTTTGTGGAAAACATCTAATGTTCCTTTAGACAAAGCGTGACCGGAAGGAACTTAACCTTAAGTACTTTCTTTCCGTTGCTAATGCTTTCCCTCCTGAGGCCTTATTTGTCAAACTATTTTAATCTCCGGATATGGTCTACACCCGCCATTAAGTGGAAGTCCTGACTTAGACAAAATGCAAATTAATTAGACAACTTCAAAATGAAGGGGGAACTTCTTTTTAGGAAAACTTCTGACTCTGAAGCAGAACTTTAAACTCTAACAGTGCCTCCAGAGATAAATAATTAAAGCAATACGCAGCCTTTGGAAATGAAACAGAGAAAAGCTTTCAGTTACTCCCTCACATCAACATGGCTAATATTTCTTGAGGAAAGAACTAGATATATAATATTACATTCAGTGAAAATGGCCTCTGTGTGTATTTCATTAACCTCTACAGGATCGCTGTCCCCCCTGCTAACGTGCTCTAATGTGATTAGCATGAGGCTGTAAGTAACAAAAAAAAATCCCAGGACATAGACATATCTGATATGGCCAGAAAGCTTCAATTCGTGTTAATCGAACTACACTGTCCAATTTACAGTAGCTATTACATTGAAAAAAATACCATGCTATTGTTTGAGGAGAGTGCACAGTTATGAACTTGAAAATGTATCAATAAACCAATTAGGCACATTTGAGCAGACTTGATACAACATTTTGAACAGAAATGCAATGGTTCATTGGATCAGTCTAAAACGTTGCACATACACTGCTGCCATCTAGTGGCCAAAATCTAAATTGTGCCTTAACAGGAATAATACATTGTGGCCATTCTTTTGCATTTCAAAGATGATGAAAAACAAAAACAAAAAAAGAGCTCGTTTTTTTCTTTGTATTACCTTTTACCAGATCTAATGACTTTTATTCTTTCACATTTCCACAAACTTCAAAGTGTTTTCTTACAAATGGTATCAAGAATATGCATACCCTTGCTTCACGTCCTAAGCTACAGGAATTTACATTTGGTGTCAATTTAGACAAAAAATAAAAATAAAGGGTCAGATCATTTAGGGGTATGACTGGTTTTGGGAAGAGCAACCAAGAGGGTTTGATAGAATTCATTAGACGTCTACACCAACAGCTGTGATTTGGGGGTCTGACAGAATTCATTAGATGTCTACACCAACAGCTGTGATTTGGGGGTTTGACAGAATTCATTAGACGTCTACACCAACAGCTGTGATTTGAGGGTCTGACAGAATTCATTAGACGTCTACACCAACAGCTGTGATTTGGGGGTCTGACAGAATTCATTAGATTTATATTCCAACAGATGTTCCTTGTGATAGCGGATGTACAGTATCTTATTAAGGCATGAATGTAATGAAATGTCCTGAGGAGAGTCTAGTCATGAATGTAATGAAATGTCCTGAGGAGAGTCTAGTTGGCTGCCTGACAATTGTCCCTCACATCATCTCGAGAAAGAAGAGAGGAGAAGAGAAGAACAGAAGAGAAGAAAGAGAAGAGGGAGAGACTTTCTGTTCAGTTTAACAACTAAAGGTAGGGCCAGTTCCATGCATAAGCGACATAAGAGGTCGCTTCCGACCCCCCAAAAATATATAAACAGTACCAGTCAAAAGTTTGGACAAACCTACTCATTCAAGGGGTTTTTCTTATATTTTTTTTACTATTTTCTACATTGTAGAATAATAGTGAAGACATCAAAAATATAAAATAACACATGTTGAATCATGTAGTAACCAATAAAGTGTTAAACAAATCAAAATATATTTTATATTTGAGATTCTTCAAAGTAGCCACTCTTTGCCTTGATGACAGCTTTGCACACTCTAGGCATTCTCTCAACCAGCTCCATGAGGTAATCACCTGGAATGCATTTCAATTTCAAGTGTGCCTTGTTAAAAGTTCATTTGTGGAATTTCTTTCCTTAACGCGTCTGAGCCAATCAATTGTGTTGTGACAAGGTAAGGGTGGTATACAGAAGATAGCCCTAATTGGTAAAAGACCAAGTCCATTTTATGGCAAGAACAGCTCAAATAAGCAAAGCGAAACAACAGTCCATCATTACATCAAGACAGGAAGGTCAATCAATACAGAAAATCTCAAGAACTTTTAAAGTTCCTTCAAGTGCAGTTGCAAAAACCATCAAGCGTTAACTTTTTAGGGCTAGGGGGCAGTATTCAGAAATTCGGATGAATGACGTGCCCAAAGTAAACTGCCTGTTACTCAGAAGCTAGGATATGCATATAATTGGTAGTATTGGATGGAAAACACTCTGAAGTTTCTAAAACTGTTAAAATAATGTCTGTGAGTATAACAGAACTGATATGGCAGGCGAATCCATCCGGATTCTTTTTTTTTTGAGGTCACAGACCATTCAAATGCTTGTTTATGGGATATTCAAAGGAATACCTCCCAGATTGCAGTTCCTATGGTTTCCACTAGATGTCAACAGTCTTTAGAAAGGGTGTCAGGCTTGATTTCTGAAAAATGACTTATTAATTGTAGTTTTTTAAGGTGGCTCTCATTTTGGACTGTAGTCTTATGGCGCGCATGGATGAGGGCGCGCACTTCGTTTTTTATCTCCGGTAATGAACATACTACATTAAATTTGATCGTTTATTTACTTATTAGGGTACCTGAGGATTGATTAGAAACGTTGTTTGACTTGTTTGGATGAAGTTTATTGGTAACTTTTGGGATTCCTTTGTATGCACGTTGAACGAGTGGAACGGGTTGATTACTGAATCAAATGCGCCAACTAAACTGACTTTTTTGGGATATAAAGATCGAACAAAATGACCATTTGTTGTGTAGCTGGGACCCTTGGGATTGCAAACAGAGGAAGATCTTCAAAGGTAAGTTACTTATTTTATCGATATTTCTGACTTTTGTGATGCCTCTGCTGGTTTGGAAAATGTTTTTAATGCTTTTGTGTGTGGGGCGCTGTCCTCAAATAATCGCATGGTTTGCTTTCACCGTAAAGCCTTTTTGAAATCTGACAACTCGGTTGGATTAACAAGAAGTTAAGCTTTTAAACGATGTAAGACACGTGTATGTTCATAAATGTTTAATATTACGATTTTTGTATTTTTGAATTTTGTGCTCTGCAATTTCACCGAATGCTAGCGCCCCACCTATCCGAAACTGGCTCTCATGAGGACCGGCACAGGAAAGGAAGACCCAGAGTTACCTCTGCTGCAGAGGATAAGTTCATTAGAGTTAACTGCACCTAATTGCAGCCCAAATAAATGCTTCACAGAGTTCAAGTAACAGACACATCTTAACATCAACTGTTCAGAGGAGACTGCCTGAATCAGGCCTTCATGGTCGAATTGCTGCAAAGAAACCACTACTAAAGGACACCAATAAAAAGAAGAGACTTGCTTGAGCCAAGAAACATGAGCAATGGACATTAGACTGGTGGAAATCTGTCCTTTGGTCTGATGAGTCCAAATTTTAGATTTTTGATTCCAACCGTCTTTGTGAGATACAGAGTAGGTGAACGGATGATTTCCGCATGTGTGGTTCCCACCGTGAAGCATGGAGGAGGTGTGATGGTGTGGGGGTGCTTTGATGGTGACACTGTTGGTGATTTATTTAGAATTTAAGGAACACTTAACCAGCATGGCTACCACAGCATTCTGCAGCGATATGCCGTCCCATCTGGTTTGGGCTTAGTGGGACTATCATTTGTTTTTCAACAGGACAATGACCCAGACACACCTCCAGGCTGCATACAGGCTATTTGACTAAGTAGGAGAGTGATGGAGTGCTGCATCAGATGACCTGGCCTCCAAAATCACCCGACCTCAACCCAATTCAGATGGTTTGGGATGAGTTGGACCACAGAGTGAAGGAAAAGCAGACAACAAGTGCTCAACATATGTGGGAACTCCTTCAAGACGGTTGGAAAAGCATTCCTCATGAAGCTGGTTGAGAGAATGCCAAGAATGTGCAAAGCTGTCATCAAGGCAAAGGGTGGCTACTTTGAAGAATCTCAAATATTAAATATATTTTAATTTGTTTAAAACTTTTTGGGTTACTACATGATTCCATATGTGTTATTATGATGTCTTCACTATTATTCTACAATGTAGAAAATAGTAAAAAAAAGAAAAGTCCTTAAATGTGTAGGTTTCTAAAACTTTTGACTGGTACTGTGTGTGTGTATATATATATATTCCGCTACAGGGAATAGTGTGTGGCTACACTATTCCCTATAGCGGCACACTATTCCCTGTAGCGAAACACTATTCCCTGTAGCGGAACACTATTCCCTGTAGCGGAACACTATTCCCTGTAGCGGAACACTATTCCCTGTAGCGAAACACTATTCCCTGTAGCGGAACACTATTCCCTGTAGCGGAACACTATTCCCTGTAGCGGAACACTATTCCCTATAGCGGCACACTATTCCCTGTAGCGGAACACTATTCCCTATAGCGACACACTATTCCCTATAGAGCAACACTATTCCCGATGGCGACACTCTATTCCATATAGAGAAACACTATTCCCTATGCGACACATTATTCCCTATGGAGGAAAACTATTCCCTAAAGCAGAACACTATACCCAATAGCGGCACACTATTCCCTAAAGAAGCACACTATTCCCTATAGCGACACACTATTCCCTATAGCGACACATTATTCCCTATGCGACACATTATTCCCTATGGAGGAACACTATTCCCTAAAGCAGAACACTATACCCAATAGCGGCACACTATTCCCTAAAGAAGCACACTATTCCCTATAGCGACACACTATTCCCTATAGCGACACACTGTTCCTTATAGCGGCACACTATTCCCTATAGCGGAACACTATTCCCTATAGGAGGAACACTGTTCACTACAGCGACACACTATTCCCTATGGAGGAACACTATTTCCTAAAGCAGAACACTATACCCAATAGCGGCACACTATTCCCTAAAGAGGCACACTATTCCCTATAGCGACACATTATTCCCTATGCGACACATTATTCCCTATGGAGGAAAACTATTCCCTAAAGCAGAACACTATACCCAATAGCGGCACACTATTCCCTAAAGAAGCACACTATTCCCTATAGCGACACACTATTCCCTATAGCGACACATTATTCCCTATGCGACACATTATTCCCTATGGAGGAACACTATTCCCTAAAGCAGAACACTATACCCAATAGCGGCACACTATTCCCTAAAGAAGCACACTATTCCCTATAGCGACACACTATTCCCTATAGCGACACACTGTTCCTTATAGCGGCACACTATTCCCTATAGCGGAACACTATTCCCTATAGGAGGAACACTGTTCATTACAGCGACACACTATTCCCTATGGAGGAACACTATTCACTAAAGCAGAACACTATACCCAATAGCGGCACACTATTCCCTAAAGAGGCACACTATTCCCTAAAGAGGCACACTATTCCCTATAGCAGAACACTATTCCCTAAAGTCACACACTATTCCCTAAAGCGACACACTATTCCCTATGGAGGAACACTGTTCCCTAAAGCAGAACACTATACCCAATAGCGACACATTATTCCCTAAAGAGGCACACTATTCCCTAAAGAGGCACACTATTCCCTATAGCAGAACTCTTCCCTATAGCGGCACACTATTCCCAATAGCGGCACACTATTCCCTGTAGCGACACACTATTCCCAATAGCGGCACACTATTCCCTGTAGCGACACATTATTCCCTATAGCGACACATTATTCCCTATAGCGACACACTATTCCCAATAGTGGCACACTATTCCCTGTAGCGACACATTATTCCCTGTAGCGACACACTATTCCCTATAGCGGAACACTATTCCCTATAGCGGAACACTATTCCCTACAGAGGAACACTTTTCCCTATAGCGACACACTACTCCCCATAGCGACACACTATTCCCTATAGCGACACACTATTCCATATATCGACACACTTTTCCTTATAGCGGAACATTATTCCCTATAGCGACACACTATTCCCTATAGCGACACACTATTCCCTATAGTGACACACTATTCCCTATAGTGACACACTATTCCCTGTAGCAGAACACTATTCCCTGTAGCAGAACACTATTCCCTGTAGCGGAACACTATTCCCTATAGGGGAACACTATTCCTATAGCAACACAGTATTCCCTATAGTCCCACACTATTCCCTATAGTCCCACACTATTCCCTATAGTCACACACTATTCCCTATAGTCCCACACTATTCCCTATAGTCACACACTATTCCCTATAGTCCCACACTATTCCCTACAGCGGCACACTATTCCCTATAGCCAAACACTATTCCCTATAGTCCCACACTATTCCCTATAGTCCCACACTATTCCCTATAGTCACACACTATTCCCTATAGTCACACACTATTCCCTAAAGTCACACACAATTTCCTAAAGCCTAACAACACTCCTTATAGCGGAACACTATTCCCTGTAGCGACACACTATTCCCTATAGCGGAACAGTCTTCCCTATAGTGGAACACTATTCCCTATAGCGACACACTATTCCCTATAGCGGCACACTGTTCCCTATAGCGACACACTATTCCCTATAGCGACACACTGTTCCCTAGAGTGACACACTATTCCCTATAGCAGAACAATATACCCTATAGCGTAAAACTATACCCTTTTGTGGAACACTACTCCCAATAGCGAAACACTGTTCCCTATGTCAACAATCTATTCCTTATAGAGAAACACTATTCCCTATGTCAACAATCTATTCCTTATAGAGAAACACTATTTCCTATGCCCGATGGCAGCACACTATTCCCTATGGCGGCACACTATTCCCTATAGGGGCACACTATTCCCTATCGCGACACATTATTCCTGATAGCGGCACACTATTACCTATATACACACAACTATTCCCTATAGTCACACGCTATTCCCTATAGCTACACGCTATTCCCTATAGCTACACGCTATTCCCTATAGCGGAACACTATTCCCTATAGTGACACCCTATTCCCTATAAGAGGCACACTATTCCCTATAGCGATACACTATTCCCTGTAGCAGCACACTTTTCCCAATAGCGGAACACTATTCCCTCTTGTGGAACACTAGTCTCTATAGCAACACTCTATTCCCAAAAGAAAAATAATATTCCCTATAGCGGCAAACTATTCCCTATAGCGGCACACTATTCCCTATAGCCGCATACTATTCCTTATAGCGACACACTATTCCTTACAGCCGCACACTGTTCCCTACAGCCGCACACTATTCCCTACAGCCGCACACTATTCCCTATAGCGGCACACTATTCCCTATACTCACACTCTATTCCCTATAGCGGCACACTATTCCCTATACTCCCACTCTATTCCCTATAGTCACACACTATTCCATATAGTCACTCACTATTCCCTATACTCACACTCTATTCCCTATAGCGACACAATATTCCCTGTAGTGACACACTGTTCCCCATAGAGGAACACTATTCCCTTTAGAGGAACACTATTCCCTTTAGAGGAACACTATTCCCTATAGAGGAACACTATTCCCTTTAGAGGAACACTATTCCCTTTAGAGGAACACTATTCCCTATAGCCACACACTATTCCCTGTAGTCACACACTATTACCTATAGTCACTCACTATTCCCTATACTCACACTCTATTCCTTATAGTCACACGCTATTCCCTATAGCGGAACACTATTCCCTATAGCGGAACACTATTCCCTATAGCGGCACACTGTTCTCCATAGCGGAACACTATTCCCTATGGCGACACACTATTCTCTATAGTGACACACTATTCTCTATAGTGGAACACTATTCCCTAAAGTGGAACACAATTCCCTAAAGTGGAACACAATTCCCTATAGTGCTCTACATTTCTGTGTACAATGTAGGGAATTGGGTGCCATCTTAGGACACAATGAGACTGACTCAGAGCATTGTGACTATAAGCACTCACTCTTCTACAGCAGCATCTGACTGAAGGATAATTTCTGCAATATTCACTCACTCAAACTTTGTCTGAAATCCATTTTAAATTGAACTGAATTATACACATTTAACTTTCACAATGAACTCCATAGAAAATCTCTACAGGCCCGTTTATACCTGGTTCTGACATGTATCCTTTTTCCTGATCTTGTCCACATCCTGCGTACACCTGTCTTCAAATGTGGACACAATCAAAACACACATTGTGATCAGATTTTCCTGACCACATCCAGAGGTAGTCAGGGGCCCATAGTGTCTAGATATCTTACAAGTGTACATAGACGGATCTGGACAGTGAAACCACTTAAATCTTCAATCACCACATCCTTATCGGCAGACTCAATAGCCTTGGTTTCTCAAATGACTGCCTCGCTTGGTTCACCAACTACTTCTCTGATAGAGTTCAATGTGTCAAATCGGAGGGCCTGTTGTCCAGACCTCTGGCAGTCTCTATGGGGGTGCCACAGGGTTCAATTCTTGGGCCAACTCTTTTCTCTGTATACATCAATGATGTCGCTCTTGCTGCTGGTGAGTCTCTGATCCACCTCTACGCAGACGACACCATTCTGTATACTTCTGGCCCTTCTTTGGACACTGTTAACAACCCTCCAGACGAGCTTCAATGCCATACAACTCTCCTTCCGTGGCCTCCAACTGCTCTTAAATACAAGTAAAACTAAATGCATGCTCTTCAACCGATCGCTGCCTGCACCTGCCCGCCCGTCCAGCATCACTACTCTGGACGGTTCTGACTTAGAATATGTGGACAACTACAAATACCTAGGTGTCTGGTTAGACTGTAAACTCTCCTTCCAGACTCACATCAAACATCTCCAATCCAAAGTTAAATCTAGAATTGGCTTCCTATTTCACAACAAAGCATCCTTCACTCATGCTGCCAAACATACCCTCGTAAAACTGACCATCCTACTGATCCTCGACTTCGGCGATGTCATTTACAAAATAGCCTCCAACACTCTAGTCAGCAAACTGGATGCAGTCTATCACAGTGTCATCCGTTTTGTCACCAAAGCCCCATTTACTACCCACCACTGCGATCTGTATGCTCTCGTTGGCTGGCCCTCGCTTCATACTCATCGCCAAACCCACTGGCTCCAGGTCATCTACAAGACCCTGCTAGGTAAAGTCCCCCCTTATCTCCGCTCACTGGTCACCATAGCAGCACCCACCTGTAGCACGCGCTCCAGCAGGTATATCTCTCTGGTCACCCCCAAAGTCAATTCCTACTTTGGCCGTCTCTCCTTTCAGTTCTCTGCTGCCAATGACTGGAACGAACTACAAAAATCTCTGAAACTGGAAACACTTATCTCCCTCACTAGCTTTAAGCACCAGCTGTCAGAGCAGCTCACAGATTACTGCAGCTGTACATAGCCCATCTATAATTTAGCCCAAACAACTACCTCTTCCCCTACTGTATTCATTTATTTTGCTCCTTTGCACCCCATTATTTCTATTTCGACTTTGCACTTTCTGCCACTGCAAATCTACCATTCCATTGTTTTACTTGCTATATTGTATTTACTTTGCCACCATGGCCTTTTTTTGCCGTTACCTCCCTTATCTCACTTCATTTGCTCACATTGTATATAGACTTATTTTTCTACTGTATTATTGACTGTATGTTTGTTTATTCCATGTGTAACTCTGTGTTGTTGTATGTGTCGAACTGCTTTGCTTTATCTTGGCCAGGTCACAATTGTAAATGAGAACTTCTTCTCAACTGGCCTACCTGGTTAAATAAAGGTGAAATAAATAAAAAATACAAATAAAATCATTATTCCGCCCTCTAAAATAATTGACAGGTGACATCATTGACTTATGGCATCAATGTGTCATACAATAAATAATCAATATGATATTGAAAGAAGATCTATCAAATAATTTGCATTCAGGGAGGGACCAGGATATCTGGTCACAATGTGGACACAGTGAACAGATAAAAGACACATTTTACTACCATATGTAGATGCAACAGCTACAATGGGGGCACAGTCAGAATGTGGAAAAGATCAAGACACATGTTAGAACCAGGTATAAATTGACTTATTGTGATGCTTAAATAGGCATGAAGAAAAGTCATTTTGAAAGTTACACTTCCACTGCATAGACTGTGTTATTATTACCGCAGACTCCTGGTCTATATGACTTTACATAACGACAGAACCCATTTACAACTGAATGTCTCCTAGAAAATGGCCTCTTACTCTGGATGTCAAGCCTCCTATGATGCCAATAAGATGGTAGGTAAGAAAAGCATCACGTCTTCACACTGTGACAGAAGCTCTCTCTCTCATTAAGCTGAGCATTCAATCTCTCTCATTAAGCTGAGCATTCAATCTCTCTCATTAAGCTGAGCATTCAGTCTCTCTCATTAAGCTGAGCATTCAATCTCTCTCATTAAGCTGAGCATTCAGTCTCTCATTAAACTGAGCATTCAATCTCTCTCATTAAACTGAGCATTCAGTCTCTCATTAAGCTGAGCATTCAGTCTCTCTCATTAAGCTGAGCATTCAGTCTCTCATTAAGCTGAGCATTCAATCTCTCATTAAGCTGTGCATTCAGTCTCTCATTAAGCTGTGCATTCAATCTCTCTCATTAAGCTGAGCATTCAATCTCTCTCATTAAGCTGTGCATTCAATCTCTCTCATTAAGCTGAGCATTCAATCTCTCATTAAACTGAGCATTCAATCTCTCTCATTAAGCTGAGCATTCAGTCTCTCATTAAGCTGAGCATTCAATCTCTCATTAAACTAAGCATTCAATCTCTCTCATTAAGCTGTGCATTCAGTCTCTCATTAAACTGAGCATTCAATCTCTCTCATTAAGCTGTGTATTCAGTCTCTCATTAAGCTGAGCATTAAGCTGTGCATTCAATGAAACTGGGGAATGCATCACTAATATCTTCCATTAATCAACATATATTTCATGAATTAACATATCCATGAATGAACTCTTTATGAAATACATTTCTTTTTAAAGTGAAAACTTTAATTTGTAATTTTATTTTACATTTGGAAGACTTTGCATGTCAAATTAGAAATATCGTTGAATAAAATCATATTTCTGTGTGCCAAAAAACACGACCAACTCCCTACTCAACAACTCTAAAATTGATCTTTCTGTAGACCAACGGTCACTCTCCATGCTGTTGAACCTCTAGATGTCACTCTATTTCTGAAATGCTCAAATTCACGGAAAACATTTGTCACCCATTCGTCTGAGTAGGCCCTTACTACGTTCTTGTATTTGGGCAACTGTGGATTGGACCCCTATGATGCTGCACCACACAGACAGACAGGGCAGTTGACTTGATTCCTCTTTAAGAACAACAAGGAAAGGCTTATTCATAAAGACCCTGTTCATGTGTTTGTCTCTCCCTGGGACCAGCACTGTGTTCATGTGGTGGTCTCTCCCTAAACCAGCACTGTGTTCATGTGGTGGTCTCTCCCTAAACCAGCACTGTGTTCATGTGGTTGTCTCTCCCTGGGACCAGCACTGTGTTCATGTGGTGGTCTCTCCCTAAACCAGCACTGTGTTCATGTGGTTGTCTCTCCCTGGGACCAGCACTGTGTTCATGTGGTGGTCTCTCCCTAAACCAGCACTGTGTTCATGTGGTAGTCTCTCCCTAAACCAGCACTGTGTTCATGTGGTTGTCTCACAGACAGACAGACAGACAGGGCAGTTGACTTGATTCCTCTTTAAGAACAACAAGGAAAGGCTTATTCATAAAGACCCTGTTCATGTGTTTGTCTCTCCCTGGGACCAGCACTGTGTTCATGTGGTGGTCTCTCCCTAAACCAGCACTGTGTTCATGTGGTGGTCTCTCCCTAAACCAGCACTGTGTTCATGTGGTTGTCTCTCCCTGGGACCAGCACTGTGTTCATGTGGTGGTCTCTCCCTGGGACCAGCACTGTGTTCATGTGGTTATCTCCCTAAACCAGCACTGTGTTCATGTTGTCTCTCCCTGGGACCAGCACTGTGTTCATTTGGTTGTCTCTCCCTGGGACCAGCACTGTGTTCATGTGGTGGTCTCTCCCTAAACCAGCACTGTGTTCATGTGGTTGTCTCTCCCTGGGACCAGCACTGTGTTCATGTGGTTGTCTCTCCCTAAACCAGCACTGTGTTCATGTGGTTGTCTCTCCCTAAACCAGCACTGTGTTCATGTGGTTGTCTCTCCCTGGGACCAGCACTGTGTTCATGTGGTTGTCTCTCCCTAAACCAGCACTGTGTTCATGTGGTTGTCTCTCCCTAAACCAGCACTGTGTTCATGTTGTCTCTCCCTGGGACCAGCACTGTGTTCATGTTGTTGTCTCTCCTTAAACCAGCACTGTGTTCATGTGGTTGTCTCTCCCTGGGACCAGCACTGTGTTCATGTGGTGGTCTCTCCCTAAACCAGCACTGTGTTCATGTGGTGGTCTCTCCCTGGGACCAGCACTGTGTTCATGTGGTGGTCTCTCCCTAAACCAGCACTGTGTTCATGTGGTAGTCTCTCCCTAAACCAGCACTGTGTTCATGTGGTGGTCTCTCCCTGGGACCAGCACTGTGTTCATGTGGTGGTCTCTCCCTAAACCAGCACTGTGTTCATGTGGTAGTCTCTCCCTGGGACCAGCACTGTGTTCATGTGGTGGTCTCTCCCTAAACCAGCACTGTGTTCATGTGGTTGTCTCTCTCTGGGACCAGCACTGTGTTGAGACAACATGAAGGAAATTACTCTTGTGTTACTTATACCTGGACCATGTCCATAGGCATTGTTTGCTTCTCAAATGCCACCCTATTCCCTACATAGTGCACTACTTTTGACAAAGGCCCATAGGGTGAAAGATAAGGCAGGGCTCTGGGCAAAATTAGTGCACTATATAGGGAATAGGGTGCCATTTAGGACACAGTCATGTTATTCTGTACTTCCATCCCTGAATGGGAGTGAAGATGGCAGCAGTTGGGAGGTCCTTTGAGAAGGAACACAGAGCTGCTTGTTTTAACAGTGAATCTGGCTCACTGCAGTCACTGCCCTGTTTAACAGTGATAATCTTTACACGAGCAGGTAAACTAACTATTTCAGGGGGAGAAGAGATGGTCTTCACACTAGTGGGAGAATTAAATCTTTCAGGGGAGAAGAGAAAGAAGTCGTGGACGAAACAATAGCAGACTAAAAGACAAGGGCAAGAGAAGCAAGGAGGGGAGAGGAGGCTGAAGAGGGAGAGGCGAGGAGGGGAGAGGAGGCTGAAGAGGGAGAGGCGAGGAGTGGAGAGGAGGCTGAAGAGGGAGAGGCGAGGAGTGGAGAGGAGGCTGAAGAGGGAGAGGCGAGGAGGGGAGAGGAGAGGAGGCTGAAGAGGGAGAGGCGAGGAGGCTGAAGAGGGAGAGGCGAGGAGGGGAGAGGAGGCTGAAGAGGGAGAGGCAAGGAGGGGAGAGGAGGCTGAAGAGGGAGAGGCAAGGAGGGGAGAGGAGGCTGAAGAGGGAGAGGCGAGGAGGGGAGAGGAGGCTGAGGAGGGAGAGGCGAGGAGGGGAGAGGAGGCTGAAGAGGGAGAGCCAAGGAGGCTGAAGAGGGAGAGGCGAGGAGGCGAGAGGAGGCTGAAGAGGGAGAGGCGAGGAGGGGAGAGGAGGCTGAAGAGGGAGAGGCGAGGATGTTGAAGAAGGAGAGGCGAGGCGGGGAGAGGAGGCTGAAGAGGGAGAGTCGAGGAGGGGAGAGGAGGCTGAAGAGGGAGAGGCGAGTAGGGGAGAGGCGAGGAGAGTGTGGGAGGCAGTTGGAGATGAGCGATGGGAGAGGAGAGGAGAGGGAGAGGAGAGTATGGGAGGCAGTGGGAGATTAAGGCATGGGAGAGGAGAGGAGAGGAGAGTGTGGGAGGCAGTTGGAGATGAGTGATGGGAGAGGAGAGGAGAGGGAGAGGAGAGTATGGGAGGCAGTGGGAGATTAAGGCATGGGAGAGGAGAGGAGAGGAGAGTGTGGGAGGCAGTTGGAGATGAGAGATGGGAGAGGAGAGTGCACTAGTCTGTGTACCTTGAGGCCAGAGTCGGAGGGAAAAGGCCTATAATGGCATGCGTTAGTGTGAGCTAGGCTGGATGGTTGCATACTCGACAAGGTCCCCGGCAGAGTGCATAGAGCTCCGTGTGCTGGGGGAGAAGGCCAGAGACGCAGTATCCAGCTCTGCATACTGGACATCACAGTCCCTGTAGCCAGAGTTCTAGAGACAAGAGAGGCGAGAGGAGTTTGATGAGAGAGAGTGATAGAGAGAGAGAGACAGTGAGTGCCTTCAGAAAGTATTCATGCCCCTGGACTTATTCTACATTTCGTTGTGTTACAGCCTGAATTCAAAATGGATTGAAGTGATTTTTTTTCTCTCACCCATCTACACACAATACCCCATAAAGACAAAGTGAAACATGTTTTTGCAAATTTATTGAAAATTAAATAAAGAAATATCTAATTTTATAACTATTCACACCCCTGAGTCAATACTTTGTAGGAGCAGCTTTGGCAGTGATTACAGCTGTGAGTCTTACTGGGTAAGTCTCCAAGAGCTTTCCACACCTAGATTGTGCAACATTTCCCCATTATTCTTTTCAAACTTCTTCAAGCTCTGTCAAATTGGTTGTTGATCATTGCTAGACAACCATTTGAAAGTCTTGCCTTAGATTTTCAAGCAGATTTAAGTCCAAACTGTAACTCAGCCACTCAGGAACATTCACTGTCTTCTTAGTAAGCAACTCCAGTGTAGATTTGTCCTTGTGTTTTAGGTTATTGTCCTGCTGAAAGGGGAATTCATCTCCCAGTGTCTGGTGGAAAGCAGACTGAACCAGGTTTTTCTCTAGGATTTTGCCTGTGCTTAGCGCCATTCTGTTGATTTTGTATCCTGAAAAATTCCCAGTCCTTAATGATTACAAGCATACCCATAACATGATGCAGCCACTACTATGTTTGAAAATATGGAGACTGGTACTCAGTAATGTGTTTTATTGGATTTGCCCCAAATATAACACTTTGTATTCAGGACAAAAAGTGAATTGCTTTCCCATGTTTTTTGCAGTATTAGTTTCAAACAGGAGGCATGTTTGGGAATATTTATATGCTGTATGAGCTTCCTTGTTTTCACTCTGTCATTTAGGTTAGTATGGTGGAGTAACTACAATGTTGTTGATCCATCCTCAGTTTTCTATCACAGCCGTTAAACTCTGTTACTGTTTTATAAGTCACCATTATCATCATGGTGAAATCCCTGAGTGGTTTCCTTCGTGTCCGGCAACTGAGTTAGGAAGGACACACGTATCTGTGTAGTGACTGGGTGTATTGATACACCATCCAAAGTGTAATTAATACCTTCACCATGCTCAAAGGGATATTCAAGTTCTGCTTTTTTTTACCCATCTACCAATAGGTGCCCTTCTTTGCTAGGCATTGGAAAACCTCCCTGTTCTTTGTGTTTGAAATTGACTGCTCGACTGAGGGACCTTTGTGGGGTACAGAGGAAGTAATTGTTATTGTCCATGCAACCTATTGAGCAAATGTTTATTCCTGATCTTATTTAGGTTTGCCATAACAAAGGGGTTGAATACTTATTGACTCAAGACATTTTAGCTTTTCATTTTTTATATATTTGTAAACATTTAAAAATATATAATTCCACTTTGACATTATGGGGTATTGTGTGTAGGCCAGTGCCCCATGTTTAATTCAGGCTGTAACACAACAACATGTGGAAAAAGTCAAGGGGTGTGAATACTTTCTGAAGGCTCTGTATGTGTGAGAGACATGGAAAGTGCAAAAGAAAGAAAGAAAAAAAATAAAGAAAAAAGGAGAGGGGAGGGGAGGGGGAGGAGTAGACAACACATGTCACTATTAGTTTGTGTGAGAGAGTGGGAGGCAGTTGAAGATGGATGGAAGAATGAAAGAAAGATGGAAATAGCAAGAGCAATAGAGAAAGAGGACTGCAGATAGATTGAGGATGATGTGTGGAAATATTCATGAGAGAAAGGCTGCTTTGATAATGAGAGAGGGTCCTATGATAATGGGAGAGGGTCCTATGATAATGAGAGAGGGTCCTATGATAATGGAAGAGGGCCCTATGATAATGAGAGAGGGTCCTATGATAATGAAAGAGGGTCCTATGATAGTGAGAGAGGGTCCTATGATAATGAAAGAGGGTCCTATGATAATGAGAGAGGGTCCTATGATAATGAAAGAGGGTCCTATGATAATGATAGAGGGTCCTATGATAATGAAAGAGGGTCCTATGATAATGAAAGAGGGTCCTATGATAATGAGAGAGGGTCCTATGATAGTGAGAGAGGGTCCTATGATAGTGAGAGAGGGTCCTATGATAGTGAGAGAGGGTCCTATGATAGTGAGAGAGGGTCCTATGATAGTGAAAGAGGGTCCTATGATAATGAAAGAGGGTCCTATGATAATGAGAGAGGGTCCTTTGATAGTGAGAGAGGGTCCTATGATAATGAGAGAGGGTCCTATGATAATGAGAGAGGGTCCTATGATAATGAAAGAGGGTCCTATGATAATGAGAGAGGGTCCTATGATAGGGAGAGAGGGTCCTATGATAGTGAGAGAGGGTCCTATGATAGTGAGAGAGGGGCCTATTATAGTGAGAGAGGGTCCTATGATAATGAGAGAGGGTCCTATGATAATGGGGCGAGACCGAGTCAAGACTGAGATGGGGAGAAGGGGTCCCGAGACAGAGTCAAGACCGAGGTCAGAAAAATGTCCAAATCAAGACCATTATTATAATTTGTTAAATTACTCTCCATAATAAGTCCAAAATGTCCAGTATTTACTTTAAACATACAGAGTAGTGAAAAAAATACACGCTGAGGGCAAATAGAGCCACTCTATAAATGATTACTAACCCAAACAAAGTGGGGAACAATGGGCCTTCAACGCCTTCAGAGAAGGGCTAAGGATTTATTAAATAATTATTATAGTATTAAAAATTATATTGTTATGTTCAATGATGTTCTGATTTAATCTCTTCAGTTTAAGTTGGAAAGGAAAGGGTTAACACTGAAGAGAAAAAATTATCAAAATCTAGCTATCTAAGTCAGCCATTGGTTAGGCAATCAGAAGCAAGGCATCTGCCGTTCAACTGTACTAGGGCAACATTTTGGAGTGACAGTGGAATCAACCAATCACATTTTTACATAAAGAGTGGGACCGTTTTTAATGAAAACTTCGGCCTTCTTGAAGGCCAACAGGTTACTGTACAATAGCGAGCAGTAGTTTTCCCATGGTCTAGCTAGCTAGCAATCTTATGTTGTCGGGTAGTTTGCAGCGGCTGCAGGAGTGTTAAGATGGCTGACGTTTTACATGCCCTTGACCAATTGTTTTTTTTGCATTGTTTATAACTTATTTTTTTTACTTATTTTTTACATAATGTTGCTGCTACTATCTCTTATGACCGAAAATAACTTCTGGACATCAGAACTGGGATTACTCACCATGAACTGGAAAACCCTTTTTCCTTTAACGAGTCCAACGAGAAGGATATACTGCTCTCCCGGGAAAGGCCCACATCCCCATCATTTGTGTGAAGAAAAGACGGAGGAAAAGAGGACGCAGATCAGGCTGCCTTCTGAGATTCCGTAGGCGAGCGAGTTAACTCCCACTGCCTTCCGTTCTACTTGCTGATATGTAATCACTGGGGAAAAACGTTATGATCTACGATTACGATCATCCAACGGGACATTAAAAACTGTAATATATTTTGTTTCAACGAGTCGTGACTGAACAACGACACAGATAATATAGAGCTGGCGGGATTTTCCATGTACCGGCAGAACAGAGAAGCTACCTCTGGTAAGACGAGGGGTGGGGGTGTGTGTCTTTTTGTTAATAACAGCTGGTGCGTGATGTCTAATATTAAAGAAGTCTCGAGGTATTGCTCGCCTGAGGTAGAGTACCTCATGATAAGCTGTAGACCACACTATCTACCGAGAGAGTTCTCATCTATATTATTCGTAGCCATCTATTTACCACCACAGGCCGATGCTGGTACTAAGACCGAACTCAACGAGCTGTATAAGGCCATAAGCAAACAAGAAAACGCTCATCAAGAAGCGGTGCTCCTAGTGGCCGGGGACTTTAATGCAGGCAAACTTAAATCAGTTTTACCAAAATTTTTACCAGCATGTTACATGTGCAACCAGAGAAAAAAAACTCTAGACCACCTTTACTCCACACACAGAGACGCATACACAGCTCTCCCTCGCCCTCCATTTGGCAAATCTGACCATAATTCTATCCTCTTGATTCCTGCTTACAAGCAAAAACTAAAGCAGGAAGTATCAGTGACTCGCTCAATACGGAAGTGGTCAGATGACGCGGATGCTACGCTACAGGACCGTTTTGCTAGCAAAGACTGGAATATGTTCCGGGATTCATCCAATGGCATTGGGGAATTCACCACCTCAGTCATCGGCTTCATCAATAAGTGCATTGATGAAGTTGTCCCCACAGTGACTGGTACGTACATACCCCAACCAGAAGCCATGGATTAAAGGCAACATCTGCATCGAGCTATAGGCTAGAGCTGCCGCTTTAAAGGAGTGGGAGACTAATCCGGACGCTTATAAGAAATCCCGCTATGCCCTCAGATGAACCATCAAACAAGCAAAGCGTCATTACAGGATTAAGATTGAATCCTACAACACCGGCTCTGATGTGGCAGGACTTGAAAACTATTACGGACTAGAAAGGGAAACCCAGACTTGAGCTGCCCAGTGACGCAAGCATTCCAGACAAGCTAAATGCCTTTTATGCCCGCTTTGAGGCAAGCAACACTGAAGCATGCACGAGAGCACCAGCTGCTCTGGATGACTGTGTGATAACGCTCTCGATAGCCGATGTGAGCAAGACCAATAAACAGGTTAACATTCACAAAGCCAAGGGGCCAGATGGATTACCAGGACGTGTACTCCGAGCATGCGCGGACCAACTGGCAACTGTCTTCACTGACATTTTCAACCTCTCCCTGACGGAGTCTGTAATACCTACATGTTTCAAGCAGACCACCATAGTCCCTGTGCCCAAGGAAGCGAAGGTAACCTGCCTAAATGATTACCGACCCGTAGCACTCATGCCGGTAGCCATGAAGTGCTTTGAAAGACTGGTCATTGCTCACATCAACAGCATCCTCCCGGATAACCTAGACCCACTCCAAATCGCACACTACCCCAACAGATCCACAGATGATGCAATCTCAATCGCACTACACACTGCCCTTTCCCACCTGGACAAAAGGAACACCTATGTGAGAATACTGTTCATTGACTACAGCTCAGCGTTCAACTCTATAGTGCCCACAAAGCTCATCACTAAGCTAAAGACCCTGGGACTAAACACCTCCCTCTGCAACTGGATCCTGGACTTCCTGACGGGCCGCCCCCACAACAAGTCTGCCACGCTGATCCTCAACACTGTCGCCCCTCAGGGGTGTGTACTTATTCACCTCCTGTACTCCCTGTTCATCCACGACTGCGTGGCCAAACACGACTCCAACACCATCATTAAGTTTTCTGATGACACAACAGTGGTAGGCCTGATCACCAACAATGATGAGATGGCCTATAGGGAGGAGGTCAGAGAACTGGCAGTGTGGTGCCAGGACAACAAACCTTCCCTCAATGTGAGCAAGTCAAGGGAGCTGATCGTGGATTACAGGAAAAGGCGGTCCGAACAGGCCCACATTAACATCAACAGGGCTGCAGTGGAGCGGGACTAGAGTTTCAAGTTCCTTGGTGTCCACATCACCAACGAACTATCATGGTCCAAACACACCAAGACAGTCGTGAAGTGGGCAATGACAATACCTTTTCCCCCTCAGGAAACTGAAAAGATTTGGCGTTGGTCCCCAGATCCTCAAAGTTCTACAGCTGCACCATCGAGAGCATCCTGACAGGTTGCATCACCGCCTGGTGTGGCAACTGCTCGGCATCTGACCGTAAGGCGCTACAGAGGGTAGTGCGTACGGCTCAGTACATCACTGGGGCCAAGCTTCCTGCAATCCAGGACCTAAACTCAGCAAAAAAACAAACGTCCTCTCACTGTCAACTGCGTTTATTGTCAGCAAACTTAACGTGTGTAAATATTTGTATGAACATAACAAGATTCAACAACTGAGACATAAACTGAACAAGTTAAACAGACATGTGACTAACAGAAATGGAATAATGTGTCCCTGAACAAAGGGGCGGGTCAAAATCAAAAGTAACAGTCAGTATCTGGTGTGACCACCAGCTGCATTAGGTACTGCAGTGCATCTCCTCCTCATGGACAGCACCAAATTTGCCTGTTCTTGCTGTGAGATGTTACCCCACTCTTCCACCAAGGCACCTGCAAGTTCCCGGACATTTCTGGGGGGAATGGCCCTAGCCCTCACCCTCTGATCCAACAGGTCCCAGACGTGCTCAATGGGATTGAGATCCGGGCTCTTCACTGGCCATGGCAGAACACTGCCATTCAAGTCTTGCAGGAAATCACACACAGAACGAGCAGTATGGCTGGTGACATTGTCATGCTGGAGGGTCAAGTCAGGATGAGCCTGCAGGAAGGGTACCACATGGGGGAGGAGGATGTCTTCCCTGTAACGCACAGCGTTGAGATTGCCTGCAATCACAAAAAGCTCAGTCCAATGATGCTGTTACACACCGCCCCAGACCATGACAGACCTTTCACCTCCAAATCGATCCTGCTCCAGAGTACAGGCCTCAGTGTAACGCTCATTCCTTCGACGATAAACGTGAATTCGACCATCACCCCTGGTGAGACAAAACCGCCACTCGTCAGAGAAGAGTACTTTTTCCTGGTCCAGCCACGGTGGGTTTGTGCCCATAGGCGATGTTGCTGCCGTTGATGTCTGGTGAGGACCTGCCTTACAACAAGTCTACAAGCCCTCAGTCCAGCCTCTCTCAGCCTATTGCGGACAGTCTGAGCACTGATGGAGGGATTGTGCGTTCCTGCTGTAACTCGGGCAGTTGTTGTTGCCATCCTGTACCTGTCCAGCATGTGTGATATTCGGATGTACCGATCCTGTGCAGGTGTTGTTACATGTGGTCTGCCACTGCGAGGACGATCAGCTGTGCATCCTGTCTCCCTGTAGCGCTGTCTTAGGCGTCTCACAGTACGGACATAGCAATTTATTGCCCTGGCCACATCTGCAGTCCTCATGCCTCCTTGCAGCAAACCTAAGGTACGTTCACGCAGATGAGCAGGGACCCTGGGCAACTTTCTGTTGGTGTTTTTCAGGGTCAGTAGAAAGGCCTTTTTAGCGTCCTAAGTTTTCATAAATGTGACCTTGATTGCTTACCGTCTGTAAGCTGTTAGTGTCTTAACGACCGTTCCACAGGTGCATGTTCATTAATTGTTTATGGTTCATTGAACAAGTATGGGAAACAGTGTTTAAACCCTTTACAATGAAGATCTGTGAAGTTATTTGGATTTTTACAAATGATCTTTGAAAGACGGTCCTGAAAAAGAGACGTTTCTTTTTTTGCTGAGTTTATATAGGCGGTGTCGGAGGAAAGCCCATAAAATTGTCAGAGACTCCAGTCACCCAAGTCATAGACTGTTTTCTCTGCTACCGCATGGCAAGCAGTTCCGGAGCGCCAAGTCTAGGACCAAAAGACTCCTTAACAGCTTCTGCCCCCAAACCATAAGACTGCTGAACAATTAATCAAATGGCCACCGGACTATTACATTGACCCCCCCCCCCCCATTTGTTTTGTACACTGCTGCTACTCGCTGTTTATTATCTATGCATAGTCACTTCACCCCGACCTACATGTACAAATTACCTCAACTAACCTGTATCCCCGCACACTGACTCGGTACCGGTACCCCCTGTATATAACCTCGTAATTGTTATGTTATTGTATTACTTTATGAATTTATATATTTTTTTTACTTTAGTTTATTTGGTAAATATTTTCTTAACTCTTCTTGAACTGCACTGTTGATTAAGGGCTTGTAAGTAAACATTTCATGTTAAGGTCTACACTTGTATTCAGCGCATGTGACAAATAAAGTTTGATTTCATTTTATTCGTTATCAAAGAGGACGTTGTTGCTCATTTACATTTCAAATGATCACCATCTGGTGAGTGGAACTGTGTTATTTAATGCAGTGCTCTTGTTGTTAGCCATCTCTTTGTGTGTTTTAATGCAGCGCTCTTGCTGTTGTTAGCCATCTCTTTGTGTGTTTTAATGCAGCTCTCTTGCTGTTGTTAGCCATCTCTTTGTGTGTTTTAATGCAGCTCTCTTGCTGTTGTTAGCCATCTCTTTGTGTGTTTTAATGCAGCGCTCTTGCTGTTGTTAGCCATCTCTTTGTGTGTTTTAATGCAGCGATCTTGCTGTTGTTAGCCATCTCTTTGTGTGTTTTAATGCAGCGCTCTTGCTGTTGTTAGCCATCTCTTTGTGTGTTTTAATGCAGCGCTCTTGCTGTTGTTCCATCTCTTTGTGTGTTTTAATGCAGCTCTCTTGCTGTTAGCCATCTCTTTGTGTGTTTTAATGCAGCAATCTTGCTGTTGTTAGCCATCTCTTTGTGTGTTTTAATGCAGCGATCTTGCTGTTGATAGACATCTCTTTGTGTGTTTTAATGCAGCGATCTTGCTGTTGTTAGCCATCTCTTTGTGTGTTTTAATGCAGCGATCTTGCTGTTGTTAGACATCTCTTTGTGTTATTTAATGCAGCACTCTTGCTGTTGTTAGCCATCTCTTTGTGTGTTTTAATGCAGCGATCTTGCTGTTGTTAGCCATCTCTTTGTGTGTTTTAATGCAGCTCTCTTGCTGTTGTTAGCCATCTCTTTGTGTTATTTAATGCAGCGATCTTGCTGTTATTAGCCATCTCTTTGTGTGTTTTAATGCAGCGATCTTGCTGTTATTAGCCATCGCTTTGAAAATAACTTGTGTTTTTTGCATTTAAAGTGGAAATGACAGCATTTTAGCAACATGAAATCTTATAAATATCAGTTCATATACACCACCAGGAAGAATATGACACTTAAAGAAATCTGACATTTTCATAGATTCTTAGATTGTTTGGGGATTACATATACTAAGGCATTTCTGAAAATTCTATAGAAATATAATGGGAAAGCAGTCGTGCGTTTGGACAATTAAAAAAGTCACTGCAGTAAATTAACCGAATAAAAACATCTGTCTTGTCCAGGACCGGAGTCTACAGAACCGGTGCGCTATATTTTTTTTTATTTAACCTTTATTTAACCAGGAAGGGCTCATTGAGATTTAAAATCTCTTTTTCAAGAGCGTCCTGGCCAAGATAGGCAGCGCCAAGTCATTACAAAAAATTACAGACAAACAACATGAAAAACTACAAGTAATCTATAGCCAATCAAACATACAGTAGACCTTTATACAAACAAGCCATTTGCCACACGGGCCTGTCATCAGTCACTTTGAACTGGACTGAGTGTTAACAGGCAATAGGGCCTGTCATCATTCACTATGAACTGGACTGTGTGTTTACAGGTGACTTCAGATCATTAGAACATCATTAGAAAAGCCGCAAAATTCACCTGAATGGATTTCTGTAAATATGTCAACGCCACTGGAGTCCTCTTACATTTGGGTACTTTACAGTCCTATTGATCAAACAACCATGAAAAGGTAGGCTCTCGCTCCCTCAGTTAAACACATCAACAACAACAAGATCAACAGCTAATGCTAGCCAGAACAACAGCTAATGCTAGCCAGAGCAACAACTAATGCTAGCCAGAGCAACAACTAATGCTAGCCAGATCAACAGCTAATGCTAGACAGAGCAACAACTAATGCTAGCCAGAACAACAACTAATGCTAGCCAGATCAACAACTAATGCTAGCCAGATCAACAACTAATGCTAGCCAGATCAACGACTAATGCTAGCCAGATCAACAACTAATGCTAGCCAGATCAACAACTAATGCTACATAAATAGGTACGCTAGCCTATTAGCCAGGTTATGACTGACGTGTGATCATTGCTAGTTTCATTGTACTGACATTCCCAGCTTTAGTTAGATTTGTCTGTTTTTGTCCAGAATATTGTGTCATTGAAACTGAAACAGTGGATCCTGAATGGAGGCAGCAAACAATGTACCAGATCAGCTGTGATTTACAACCTGCTATCAATATGTTCTGGACAACCAACAGTAAACAATGTACCAGCCCAGCTGGGATTTCTAACCTGATAGCAATATGTTCTGGACTACCAACAGTAAACAATGTACCAGCCCATCTGTGATTTACAACCTGATAGCAATATGTTCTAGACTACCAACAGTAAACAATGTACCAGCCCAGCTGTGATTTACAACCTGATAGCAATATGTTCTGGACAACCAACAGTAAACAATGTACCAGCCCATCTGGGATTTACAACCTGATAGCAATATGTTCTGGACTACCAACAGTAAACAATGTACCAGACCAGCTGGGATTTACAACCTGATAGCAATATGTTCTGGACTACCAACAGTAAACAATGTACCAGCCCAGCTGGGATTTACAACCTGATAGCAATATGTTCTGGACTACCAACAGTAAACAATGTACCAGCCCAGCTGGGATTTACAACCTGATAGCAGTATGTTCTGGACTACCAACAGTAAACAATGTACCAGCCCAGCTGTGATTTACAACCAGATAGCAATATGTTCTGGACTACCAACAGTAAACAATGTACCAGCCCAGCTGTGATTTACAACCTGATAGCAATATGTTCTGGACTACCAACAGTAAACAATGTTCCAGGACAGCTGTGATTTATAACCTGATAGCAATATGTTCTGGACTACCAACAGTAAACAATGTACCAGCCCAGCTGGGATTTATAACCTGATAGCAATATGTTTGGACTACCAACAGTAAACAATGTACCAGCCCAGCTGGGATTTACAACCTGATGTTTTGGACCACCATGAAACGTATTGGTGAATGATATTAATCATTCGATGACAAGCATCCCAGAGCCTATCTCTGGCCTTAGTGTACCTCATGGAACGTTGAGTCAAATAGAACCTATTTTTAAAACCTCTTATGAAGTTGGTTTAGTAGAATAAACTGGGAATTTGATATTTTTGACTGATATTATGATTGTCTGTTTGTTTCATATCTGCAAAGCAGTTAAAACGCTGTCAGTTCCACTTTAAACTTTAGATCACCGATTACTTTGTGTGCTAAACATAAAATGCTTTTTGCAATGGAAAGTAATAGCTGTACATTCAGATTGGAAATGCTTAAGGGTTGTGTTTTTGTGTTCTTATGATTGGAACCTACTGGTTATGTCTGAGTTTATGGACTGCTAATCCTTTAACATTATGCTGTGTGTGACTGCTGTCTCTCCATCAGCCCTGTCCAGTGGTGTAGTGGTCCTTTAACATCATGCTGTGTGTGACTGCTGTCTCTCCATCAGCCCTGTCCAGTGGTGTAGTGGTCCTTTAACATCATGCTGTGTGTGACTGCTGTCTCTCCATCAGCCCTGTCCAGTGGTGTAGTGGTCCTTTAACATCATGCTGTGTGTGACTGCTGTCTCTCCATCAGCCCTGTCCAGTGGTGTAGTGGTCCTTTAACATGTTGTGTGTGACTGCTGTCTCTCCATCAGCCCTATGCAGTGGTCCTTTAACATCATGCTGTGTCTGACTGCTGTCTCTCTATCAGCCCTATGCAGTGGTCCTTTAACATCATGCTGTGTCTGACTGCTGTCTCTCCATCAGCCCTGTCCAGTGGTGTAGTGGTGCTTGGAGAAGTGGGTCTACTCTAATGTAGCCATAAAGTTCCCAAACGGCCCACCCAGCAAAGGAAAGGCACCCTTTGTGAAAAATGTTTTCCTATGTTTTTTTTCAGATTTTCAATCTCAAAATGTAACTTATTTTAATAGAAGTCCACAACTATGCTCTGACCACATCAATCTGATGGCCCATCGATGTCTACGCCCCTGATGCGAACAGCACATGATGACAATTGCTCATCACACATAGCATAATAACCAACACTGATGAACCCTTCCCAGGGAGAACTGATGAACCCTTCCCAGGGAGAACTGATGTTGATTGATTAAACCAGTTATTTTATCTGTTTCCACGCCTCTGTTCAGTCAGCTCTACCCTTTACCACCTGGCTGTTCTGTTCAGTCAGCTCTACCCTTTATAAAACCACCTGGCTGTTCTGTTCAGTCAGCTCTACCCTTTACCACCTGGCTGTTCTGTTCAGTCAGCTCTACCCTTTACCACCTGGCTGTTCTGTTCAGTCAGCTCTACCCTTTATAAAACCACCTGGCTGTTCTGTTCAGTCAGCTCTACCCTTTATAAAACCACCTGGCTGTTCTGTTCAGTCAGCTCTACCCTTTATAAAACCACCTGGCTGTTCTGTTCAGTCAGCTCTACCCTTTATAAAACCACCTGGCTGTTCTGTTCAGTCAGCTCTACCCTTTATAAAACCACCTGGCTGTTCTGTTCAGTCAGCTCTACCCTTTATAAAACCACCTGGCTGTTCTGTTCAGTCAGCTCTACCCTTTATAAAACCACCTGGCTGTTCTGTTCAGTCAGCTCTACCCTTTATAAAACCACCTGGCTGTTCTGTTCAGTCAGCTCTACCATTTCCCGTGACAACAGGAATGGTGGGTAACACAAGGACAACAGAAAATAGCAGTGGAGCAATTACAACCCTGGGTACCCCATTACCTTGCCTATTGAAAGCTGCATGGCGATCCCCCAGAGACTGAGGACTTACTCCCAGCAAAGCCTTCTCATTAGGCTCTAACTCCTTAATTTCTCCAATACAGAGCCCTTCTCTTTGACAAACGTGGTTCCCTAAATCTCTGTGATGTCATATTGATGCCAGGGGTGTAACTGTGTGTCCAGGAAAACGTCCAGGAGGCTGGAAAATGGATGAATACCTATCTACACACAGACAGAGGATGCACTCTAGATGAATGCTCTGTGTGTAGATGGACACTATAGATGTATAGATGGATACTCTAGATGTATAGATGGATACTCTAGATGTATAGATGGATACTCTAGATGTATAGATGGATACTCTAGATGTATAGATGGATACTCCAGATGTGTAGATGGATACTCTAGGTGTGTAGATGGATACTCTAGATGTGTAGATGGATACTCTAGATGTATAGATGGATACTCTAGATGTGTAGATGGATACTCTAGGTGTGTAGATGGATACTCTAGATGTGTAGATGGATACTCTAGATGTGTAGATGGATACTCTAGGTGTGTAGATGGATACTCTAGGTGTGTAGATGGATACTCTAGATGTGTAGATGGACACTCTAGATGTGTAGATGGATACTCTAGATGTGTAGATGGATATTCTAGATGTGTAGATAGATACTCGGTGTATAGATGGATACTCTAGATGTGTAAATGGTTACTATAGATGTGTAGATGGATCCTCTGTGTGTAGATGGATACTCTATATGTGTAGATGGATACTCTGTGTGTAGATGGATACTCTGTGTGTAGATGGATACTCTAGATGTGTAGATGGATCCTCTGTGTGTAGATGGATACTCTATATGTGTAGATGGATACTCTAGATGTGTAGATGGATACTCTGTGTATAGATGGATACTCTATATGTGTAGATTGATACTCTATATGTGTAGATGGATACTCTGTGTATAGATGGATACTCTAGATGTGTAAATGGATACTCTAGATGTATAGATGGATACTCTAGATGTATAGATGGATACTCTAGATGTGTAGATGGATACTCTATATGTGTAGATGGATACTCTAGATGTATTGATGGATACTCTAGATGTATTGATGGATACTCTAGATGTGTAGATGGATACTCTGTGTGTAGATGGATATTCTAGATGTATAGATGGATACTCTAGATGTATAGATGGATACTCTAGATGTGTAGATGGATACTCTGTGTATAGATGGATACTCTAGATGTGTAGATGGATACTCTAGATGTGTAGATGGATACTCTGTGTATAGATGGATACTCTAGATGTGTAGATGGATACTATGTGTATATATGGATACTCTAGATGTATAGATGGATACTCTAGATGTATAGATGGATACTGTAGATGTGTAGATGGATACTCTAGATGTGTAGATGGATACTCTAGATGTGTAGATGGATATCTGTGTGTAGATGGATACTCTAGATGTGTAGATGGATACTCTAGGTGTATAGATGGATACTCTAGATGTGTAGATGGATACTCTAGATGTGTAGATGGATACTCTAGGTGTGTAGATGGATACTCTAGATGTGTAGTTGGATCCTCTGTGTGTAGATGGATACTCTAGATGTGTAGATGGATATTCTAGATGTGTAGATAGATACTCGGTGTATAGATGGATACTCTAGATGTGTAAATGGTTACTATAGATGTGTAGATGGATCCTCTGTGTGTAGATGGATACTCTAGATGTGTAGATGGATCCTCTGTGTGTAGATGGATACTTTATATGTGTAGATGGATACTCTATATGTGTAGATTGATACTCTATATGTGTAGATGGATACTCTGTGTATAGATGGATACTCTAGATGTGTAAATGGATACTCTAGATGTATAGATGGATACTCTAGATGTATAGATGGATTCTCTAGATGTGTAGATGGATACTCTATATGTGTAGATGGATACTCTAGATGTATTGATGGATACTCTAGATGTATAGATGGATACTCTAGATGTGTAGATGGATACTATGTGTGTAGATGGATATTCTAGATGTATAGATGGATACTCTAGATGTATAGATGGATACTCTAGATGTATAGATGGATACTCTAGATGTATAGATGGATACTCTAGATGTGTAGATGGATACTCTGTGTGTAGATGGATATTCTAGATGTATAGATGGATACTCTAGATGTATAGATGGATACTCTAGATGTATAGATGGATACTCTAGATGTGTAGATGGATACTCTAGATGTGTAGATGGATACTCTAGATGTGTAGATGGATACTCTAGATGTGTAGATGGATATCTGTGTGTAGATGGATATTCTAGATGTATAGATGGATACTCTAGATGTATAGATGGATACTTTAGATGTGTAGATGGATACTCTGTGTGTAGATGGATATTCTAGATGTATAGATGGATACTCTAGATGTATAGATGGATACTCTAGATGTATAGATGGATACTCTAGATGTATAGATGGATACTCTAGATGTGTAGATGGATACTCTAGATGTGTAGATGGATACTCTAGATGTGTAGATGGATACTCTGTGTATAGATTGATACTCTAGATGTATAGATGGATACTCTAGATGTATAGATATATACTCTGTGTATAGATTGATACTCTAGATGTATTGATGGATACTCTAGATGTATAGATGGATACTCTAGATGTATAGATGAAACTCTAGATGTGTAGATGGATACTCTAGATGTGTAGATGGATACACTAGATGTATAGATGGATACTCTGTGTATAGATGGATACTCTAGATGTATAGATGGATACTCTAGATGTGTAGATGGATCCTCTGTGTGTAGATGGATACTCTATATGTGTAGATGGATACTCTGTGTGTAGATGGATACTCTGTGTGTAGATGGATACTCTAGATGTGTAGATGGATCCTCTGTGTGTAGATGGATACTCTAGATGTGTAGATGGATACTCTATATGTGTAGATGGATACTCTATATGTGTAGATGGATACTCTCTGTATAGATGGAAACTCTAGATGTGTAAATGGATATTCCAGATGTATAGATGGATACTCTAGATGTGTAGATGGATACTCTAGATGTATAGATGGATACTCTAGATGTGTAGATGGATACTCTATATGTGTAGATGGATACTCTAGATGTATTGCTGGATACTCTAGATGTGTAGATGGATACTCTAGATGTGTAGATGGATACTCTGTGTGTAGATGGATATTCTAGATGTATAGATGGATACTCTAGATGTATAGATGGATACTCTAGATGTATAGATGGATACTCTAGATGTGTAGATGGATACTCTGTGTATAGATGGATACTCTAGATGTGTAGATGGATACTCTGTGTATAGATGGATACTCTAGATGTATAGATGGATACTCTAGATGTATAGATGGATACTATAGATGTGTAGATGGACACTCTAGATGTGTAGATGTATACTCTGTGTGTAGATGGATATTCTAGATGTGTAGATGGATACTCTGTGTGTAGATGGATATTCTAGATGTGTAGATGGATACTCTAGATGTGTAGATGGATATTCTAGATGTGTAGATGGATACTCTAGATGTGTAGATGGATACTCTGTGTATAGATGGATACTCTAGATGTGTAGATGGATACTATGTGTATATATGGATACTCTAGATGTATAGATGGATACTCTAGATGTATAGATGGATACTGTAGATGTGTAGATGGATACTCTAGATGTGTAGATGGATACTCTAGATGTGTAGATGGATATCTGTGTGTAGATGGATACTCTAGATGTGTAGATGGATACTCTAGGTGTATAGATGGATACTCTAGATGTGTAGATGGATACTCTAGATGTGTAGATGGATACTCTAGGTGTGTAGATGGATACTCTAGATGTGTAGTTGGATCCTCTGTGTGTAGATGGATACTCTAGATGTGTAGATGGATACTCTAGATGTGTAGATGGATATTCTAGATGTGTAGATAGATACTCGGTGTATAGATGGATACTCTAGATGTGTAAATGGTTACTATAGATGTGTAGATGGATCCTCTGTGTGTAGATGGATACTCTAGATGTGTAGATGGATCCTCTGTGTGTAGATGGATACTTTATATGTGTAGATGGATACTCTATATGTGTAGATTGATACTCTATATGTGTAGATGGATACTCTGTGTATAGATGGATACTCTAGATGTGTAAATGGATACTCTAGATGTATAGATGGATACTCTAGATGTATAGATGGATTCTCTAGATGTGTAGATGGATACTCTATATGTGTAGATGGATACTCTAGATGTATTGATGGATACTCTAGATGTATAGATGGATACTCTAGATGTGTAGATGGATACTATGTGTGTAGATGGATATTCTAGATGTATAGATGGATACTCTAGATGTATAGATGGATACTCTAGATGTATAGATGGATACTCTAGATGTATAGATGGATACTCTAGATGTGTAGATGGATACTCTGTGTGTAGATGGATATTCTAGATGTATAGATGGATACTCTAGATGTATAGATGGATACTCTAGATGTATAGATGGATACTCTAGATGTGTAGATGGATACTCTAGATGTGTAGATGGATACTCTAGATGTGTAGATGGATACTCTAGATGTGTAGATGGATATCTGTGTGTAGATGGATATTCTAGATGTATAGATGGATACTCTAGATGTATAGATGGATACTTTAGATGTGTAGATGGATACTCTGTGTGTAGATGGATATTCTAGATGTATAGATGGATACTCTAGATGTATAGATGGATACTCTAGATGTATAGATGGATACTCTAGATGTATAGATGGATACTCTAGATGTGTAGATGGATACTCTAGATGTGTAGATGGATACTCTAGATGTGTAGATGGATACTCTGTGTATAGATTGATACTCTAGATGTATAGATGGATACTCTAGATGTATAGATATATACTCTGTGTATAGATTGATACTCTAGATGTATAGATGGATACTCTAGATGTATAGATGGATACTCTAGATGTATAGATGAAACTCTAGATGTGTAGATGGATACTCTAGATGTGTAGATGGATACACTAGATGTATAGATGGATACTCTGTGTATAGATGGATACTCTAGATGTATAGATGGATACTCTAGATGTGTAGATGGATCCTCTGTGTGTAGATGGATACTCTATACGTGTAGATGGATACTCTGTGTGTAGATGGATACTCTGTGTGTAGATGGATACTCTAGATGTGTAGATCGATCCTCTGTGTGTAGATGGATACTCTAGATGTGTAGATGGATACTCTATATGTGTAGATTAATACTCTATATGTGTAGATGGATACTCTCTGTATAGATGGAAACTCTAGATGTGTAAATGGATATTCCAGATGTATAGATGGATACTCTAGATGTATAGATGGATACTCTAGATGTATAGATGGATACTCTAGATGTGTAGATGGATACTCTATATGTGTAGATGGATACTCTAGATGTATTGCTGGATACTCTAGATGTGTAGATGGATACTCTAGATGTGTAGATGGATACTCTGTGTGTAGATGGATATTCTAGATGTATAGATGGATACTCTAGATGTATAGATGGATACTCTAGATGTATAGATGGATACTCTAGATGTGTAGATGGATACTCTGTGTATAGATGGATACTCTAGATGTGTAGATGGATACTCTGTGTATAGATGGATACTCTAGATGTATAGATGGATACTCTAGATGTATAGATGGATACTATAGATGTGTAGATGGACACTCTAGATGTGTAGATGTATACTCTGTGTGTAGATGGATATTCTAGATGTGTAGATGGATACTCTGTGTGTAGATGGATATTCTAGATGTGTAGATGGATACTCTAGATGTGTAGATGGATATTCTAGATGTGTAGATGGATACTCTAGATGTATAGATGGATACTCTAGATGTAACCTCTGTGTATAGATGGATACTCTAGATGTGTAGATGGATACTCTAGATGTGTAGATGGATAGACTAGATGTATAGATGGATACTCTGTGTATAGATGGATACTCTAGATGTATAGATGGATACTCTAGATGTATAGATGGATACTCTAGATGTATAGATGGAATCTCTAGATGTGTAGATGGATACTCTAGATGTATAGATGGATACTCTAGATGTGTAGATGGATACTCTAGATGTGTAGATGGATATTCTAGATGTATAGATGGATATTCTAGATGTATAGATGGATACTGTAGATGTGTAGATGGATACTCTAGATGTAACCTCTGTGTATAGATGGATACTCTAGATGTGTAGATGTATACTCTAGATGTGTAGATGGATAGACTAGATGTATAGATGGATACTCTGTGTATAGATGGATACTCTAGATGAATACATGGATACTCTAGATGTATAGATGGATACTCTAGATGTATAGATGGAATCTCTAGATGTGTAGATGGATACTCTAGATGTATAGATGGATACTCTAGATGTGTAGATGGATACTCTAGATGTGTAGATGGATACTCTAGATGTATAGATGGATATTCTAGATGTATAGATGGATACTGTAGATGTGTAGATGGATACTCTAGATGTGTAGATGGAGACTCTAGATGTGTAGATGTATACTCTGTGTGTAGATGAATACTCTGTGTGTAGATGGATATTCTAGATGTATAGATTGATACTCTAGATGTGTAGTTGGATACTCTAGATGTGTAGATGGATACACTAAATGTGTAGATGGATACTCTAGATGTGTAGATGGATACTCTGTGTGTAGATGGATACTCTGTGTGTAATGGATACTCTAGATGTATAGATGGATATTCTAGATGTATAGATGGATACTCTAGATGTGTAGTTGGATACTCTAGATGTGTAGATGGATACACTAGATGTGTAGATGGATACTCTAGATGTGTAGATGGATACTCTGTGTGTAGATGGATACTCTGTGTGTAGATGGATATTCTAGATGTATAGATTGATACTCTAGATGTACAGATGGATACTCTAGATGTGTCGATGGATACCCTGTGTGTAGATGGATATTCTAGATGTATAGATGGATACTCTAGATGTATAGATGGATACTCTAGATGTATAGATGGATACTCTAGATGTATAGATGGATACTCTAGATGTGTAGATGGATACTCTGTGTGTAGATGGATATTCTAGATGTATAGATGGATACTCTAGATGTATAGATGGATACTCTAGATGTATAGATGGATACTCTAGATGTGTAGATGGATACTCTAGATGTGTAGATGGATACTCTAGATGTGTAGATGGATATCTGTGTGTAGATGGATATTCTAGATGTATAGATGGATACTCTAGATGTTTAGATCGATACTTTAGATGTGTAGATGGATACTCTGTGTGTAGATGGATATTCTAGATGTATAGATGGATACTCTAGATGTATAGATGGATACTCTAGATGTATAGATGGATACTCTAGATGTGTAGATGGATACTCTAGATGCGTAGATGGATACTCTAGATGTGTAGATCGATACTCTGTGAATAGATTGATACTCTAGATGTATTGATGGATACTCTAGATGTGTAGATGGATACACTAGATGTATAGATGGATACTCTGTGTATAGATGGATACTCTAGATGTATAGATGGATACTCTAGATGTGTAAATGGATACTCTAGATGTGTAGATGGATCCTCTGTGTGTAGATGGATACTCTATATGTGTAGATGGATACTCTGTGTGTAGATGGATACTCTGTGTGTAGATGGATACTCTAGATGTGTAGATGGATCCTCTGTGTGTAGATGGATACTCTAGATGTGTAGATGGATACTCTATATGTGTAGATTGATACTCTATATGTGTAGATGGATACTCTCTGTATAGATGGATACTATAGATGTGTAAATGGATACTCTAGATGTATAGATGGATACTCTAGATGTATAGATGGATACTCTAGATGTGTAGATGGATACTCTATATGTGTAGATGGATACTCTAGATGTACTGCTGGATACTCTAGATGTGTAGATGGATTCTCTAGATGTGTAGATGGATACTCTGTGTGTAGATGGATATTCTAGATGTATAGATGGATACTCTAGATGTATAGATGGATACTCTAGATGTATAGATGGATACTCTAGATGTGTAGATGGATACTCTGTGTATAGATGGATACTCTAGATGTATAGATGGATACTCTGTGTATAGATGGATACTCTAGATGTATAGATGGATACTCTAGATGTATAGATGGATACTATAGATGTGTAGATGGACACTCTAGATGTGTAGATGGATACTCTGTGTGTAGATGGATATTCTAGATGTGAAGATGGATACTCTGTGTGTAGATGGATATTCTAGATGTGTAGATGGATACTCTAGATGTGTAGATGGATATTCTAGATGTGTAGATGGATAATCTAGATGTGTAGATGGATACTCTAGATGTAACCTCTGTGTATAGATGGATACTCTAGATATGTAGATGGATACTCTAGATGTGTAGATGGATAGACTAGATGGATAGATGGATACTCTGTGTATAGATGGATACTCTAGATGTATAGATGGATACTCTAGAAGTATAGATGGATACTCTAGATGTATAGATGGAATCTCTAGATGTGTAGATGGATACTCTAGATGTATAGATGGATACTCTAGATGTATATATGGATACTCTAGATGTATAGATGGATACTGTA